>NC_040021.1:6246839-6546839 GCF_000972845.2 Larimichthys crocea
CCCACTCCCTCAATGGGACGCCTCCTTAACTTTGAAGTCCTGATTTTGGGGGTCCGGGTGTTGTCATAGTGATGCTCCCTTGTCCCCCTTAGCGTCTCTGGAGAATTGGCTTTGATGGGAGTATTGACAGGCATGTGGCAGCCTCCTCCTCCCTCCCTCCCTCCCTCCTCCCCCTCCCCTCTCCCTCCTTTTCTCCCTTTCTCTGTGCTAAATGCAGATTAGCAGCGTCACAATCGCATCCAGAATGAGAGTAAACTCCTCATTATGCCGTGTGACCCTCTGCTGCATGAATAATTCATGGCTGCAGCGTTAGTGGCTGGCTGTTATTAGCATTCCGGATGAAGAGAAAGAGAGGGAGAGAGGTAGAGGCTCATATCACTGACAGGGCTGACTCAGGGGGATCAGCCGTGGATTGAGACACACATCACACACACATCATCACACGACACGGGAGATCAGTGGAGGTGCCTCTCCACTCACACACCCCGCTGTCTGTGTACATCTTACACACCCCTGCTGCTGCCGTGCAGCTCAATCTGCTTACTGGGAGGAAAACAACAAAGGCCTCTCTCACTGAGTACATGCTAAACACTCTGGCTCCTGGGTGTGTGTGTGTGTGTGTGTGATAGATTCTGCTCTGTAAACATACTTGACTCTACCCCTCTTTTTTTATTTATTTTTATTTTTTTAATTACTGTATTTGTATTCACTTCCGCCCACAGATGAGCGTAACAGACTCGGAACCATCAAGCGCCATTTTGTCTAAGGACACCATTCGATGCGACACCCATTCCTTTCCTCGGTCTGTCTGTCGGTGTCACATGCTAAACTGTCCGGGCACACTGACAGTCATGGAGGGCAGAGCGAGCAGAGGCAGAGGAGGCGGCTGGAGGAGAGGTGGAGGCGGCCGGGGTGGAAGCGACAGCTCTGAAAGTTTTGGCGGTGAACACCGGGGCAGAGGGAGAGGAGGCCACCACCGAGGCCGGGGGAAAAGAGACCACTACCGGGGCCGGGGACGCGGCGGCGGCGGCGGCCACGCGTGGGAGCTGAATCACAGGGTGAGAGCGCGCGGGAGTTTCAAAACAAAACACAAAGTTTACAACTGCGTCACCGTGACAACGCACTTATTTTAATGTAGCACCAAAACACTGTGCTGAGGCTTTGAGTATAAACATGACTGATGAATATATATAATTATATAAACACACACTTCTCTATTGTACATGCCTAATGCAACACAGTGAGATCCTGTCTGCATGTATAGACTTCATGTGTATGATCCTGCTATGATAGTTTTTAATTCACCTCAGTAACTACAGGATTAGATGGTAAACAATACAACTCTGTGATTGCAATCATAAAAATCTCTATTCACCCATAGTGGCTCCTTGATTGCAATCTTAAAAAATTCATAGTTACCACAGTGTTGGGTCTTTCTCATGGTTATATTGTGTGTTTGTGAGTTTCTGACATAGCACCACGTCACACGTTTCCATGACAACATTATTAAAGCATAGTGTGCAGCTATGTGACAACACAGGAGGGAGATGCATGACTCAGATCGTTCACGTCCACTCCTTTTGTTTATAGGCTTAGCTACCGATCATGAATAAGAGTTATGTGTTAATGAACACTTTACAAAACACTGTTTGAGTCATGCTCATGTGGAGCGCCGTCAGTGGAAGTGTTGAATGACGTCCAGCCGGATGATTAGACGCTGATCTGTTTGTTTCTGGACAGGTTACGTTAAAGTCTGTCCACTTTGGATGAGTTATTAAACTGCCCCCTTTCTTCACCTCATCACATGAAACCTTTACAACTTTTAAGGTGACATGAATGCAACCTGGCATAAGAGGAAAGGATGAAAAAAAATATTAAAAATGTCTACACAGGACTGTTTTGGTCACAGCCATGTAGAATAAAATGAGAATTTGGTTATTATAAGTAAGCACCTGCAAACATTTCTAAGACATGCATGTGACTGTCTCAGTTTTCCAGATTTTAAGGTGACATCTTCTAACAGCACAAGCCAAAATAGTATACAATACAATACAAGAAAAGCCAGAAAATCTTATTTCATATCGTATTTAAGTAGGTGGATCAGGAAATTCTGCTTTTATTACTTATTATTTGATTATCAGAGTAGTTGCTGAATTAATTTTACACCCCAGCATCTTGTTTCAAAGAAGAACTTGTTGAATACAACTACAAAATACACAGCTAAAGCTCCATTTAATTAGAGTAAAGCAGATTCATGGACAGGTTTTGATTCAGACAGGAGCAGGCGCTATGGCGAATCACTGCAGGGTTGTCCGAGGGTCTGCTGGGGTCTTATTTGTGCTAACCCCGCTCTCTCAAACCATCGAACACGTATCAAAGGAAACGTTTCACTATTTCACAGCGTTAATTCCGAGTCAGACCTGGTTCATGAAATAAACAAAGCTGGAACACAACAGCATCAGAGTATCAGAGACATTTCAGGCTGACTGTGGAGGTTTGACCTCATCTAAGTGTCTGCTTGGCGGCCGCAGCGTGACATCGGGCTGTGTTTTTCCAAAACTTGGATCTGGCTCAACTTCTCCGTCGCAGGTCGCACCCCTGCGGCCCCGGGCCTCCGCAGCCAAAACACACAACCCCCATTCAAATGGAATGGAAAAACCTGAGTGTTCGCCGCAGTGCCGGACTCTCTCTCAATGTAGCCTTAGGCTCCTTATTTCATCTCTTCACACAATTACGTTTGTCACTTTTCATGTGTGTGATCGAGCCACGAATTCCTTCGAGTGTCTGAAGGTGTGAACCGTTATATCTATTTGAATGAGTCATCAGGTCTCGTCTCTCACTACGATGGCAGGCTTTTCACTCTTCGTTCCAATTTGTCCATTTAAAACCCGTCTAAAGACTTAAGAGGCCTTCAAATCCTAGAGCCTAGTATGTGTCATACGAAAAGCGCTCCTGGCATCACTGGAATCACACGTTGTGTATCCATCCACCATGTTCCCTTTTTAGGATCAAAATGAAGGGGACAACTTCCAGGAAGAAGATGACAGGACGGAGGTGTTCTCCAGGAGGAAACTGGAGTCAAACTGGGACCGTTATAAGGAGTCTGAGAAGAAGGAGCCCGATGATGACACGCCCACTCATAGAGGAGCAGACTACCACGTCCTGCTGGAGTCAGCAGGTAAGATCCGGACACGAAAAGCTTGAAGAGGCTGTGTTTGTTTGGCCAACTACACCTGAAGTGCATAAGTCAGGCACCTGAGCCTTCCAAAAAACTAAATATTCACATAATGTTCATAGTTTTGGTACATAAAGGGATTTCTTTCAAACATCTTGGTAGCAACAAAATCCATCAAGGATTGAATTCTTGGACGTCTTCAGTCAGTTTCTGGGATAGTAGCACAGTAAAGACATGAAGCCAGTTTGCTCTGAAACCTTGTTTCAGATTGCAGAAATCAAACTAAAGCACGCGTTCCACTTGGCTAATTTTTTTTACCAATAATGATCGCTGGATTAAAGGAGCAGTGCAAGGAGATGATTCTCGACTTTTTGTTTGTTTATTAGCCTCTCTGGGATAATGACATGGAAGTTCACAGCATGTCAAATCCTCCACTGAGTCTAATTGTACTTTTCTGATTTTGTCTCCTAATTAGTTCGGGAAAAAAAACTTCTCTTGTCATAATCTTTAATTACTCTGTATAGACACTGCTGTCAGAAGAAGATCCTTGTTTGTCTTTGTTTTTTGCTCATTTCAGCCTCAGTGGTCAGTGTTTGGTCCCCCCAGGCTCTCAACACCTCCTGTTTCTGTTGTTTCTTTTCCCCAGAGGAGTTTGGAAAAGCTCAGTGCTGTCTTATTAGAGCAGAGAGAGCTCTCTTCATATTTAGGACCAACTCTTGGATAACGACTGCGGATGTGGGGCTGTCATATTTAGCTCAAGTTGAGTTAAATGGAGCAAGGGGGTCACCTCCCAGATCTGTTTAGTGCTTTTCCACAATTTTTATTTTTAAAGATGATGGACGGAGAAGCGGGCTAACTCTCGTTTCAGCAGCTCCCAAGTGCTGGCTTCTCTAGCAATTGTTAAGAGTAACTTCTTACTAGATTTTCGAGGAAAAAAACATAATTTGACCAGGTCATTATAGGTTTAATGTATTGACCAGGGGTTTTCATTGTCATACTGTGTGTGTGCAGGATTTCAACACAGAGGAAGAAATGGTTAGAGTAGAGTCAGTGATGGCCATAATGTCAAATATTGATCAAAAATGTCATTATTAGATTAGATATTAGATTTCTCAGCTCCTTCAGCAACAGACTGCTACTCCCACCATGTAAGGAGGAGCTCTACCACAGGTCAGACTCTTCAACACCAGCATGACGTGATGACTTTTTCTATAGTTTTATTATTTATGAGTAATTTCTTATTCACCTTTTGTATACAAGCTGCTGTGACAAGTGAATTTCCGCCACGTGGGCACATCAAAGTCCATTGTATCTTGTCTTAATAATCATGCTCTTAAGGACACTTTAGCCTATATTTGTGGACTATATGGAAAATTATATTTATTTCATGGATGTACAACTGTCACAGGATTTCTTTACTTACTGAAGGAAACATCAAAATATTATTCTCTGGCAGGTTTTAGAGTTGTAAAGAACTTTTTTTTTTAATCTATCGATTTATGAACGCATAAAGAGCACAAATCACACTGAATACAAAAGTATGTGTGTCGTGTTTGTGTATTCAGCTTCGGCTGAGCTGACTGTGTTGATGAGCAGGACAGACTACAGTAGCTCTGTTGTTATCAGAACAACAACATGCACCTGTACCTTTCACCTCACTCACCCCCCGTCCCATCTCCGTCATGTGGAAGAAGCGTGCTGGCAGACTGGGTGTAGCTGATTATAATTGGTGTGCATTTCCTTTTTCTAAAAAACTAAACTAATTACGACCGCATGCGATTATTTTCACCATTAATCAGTTTTTATCGTCTAGTCATAAAATGTCAGAAAATAGAGTAATAGTAACGAACTATTCAAAGCAGGATCACACCAACACATTGATTGACCTTGTATTAATTAACAAACGTGATTTTGGACTTCTACTGACGTGATCCAGTTTCCTTTTTTACTACACTGACATATAAATGAACTGGAAAGGCTTTTTTATTTTTTTTTCTTCTCACAGCTCTCATCAGTGTTATTTTCAGCCGCAGCAGGGAGCGATGAAAAATCTCCAACAACCCACTGAAAGCTTCACGCCCAACACCAAACGACAGCCAAAGTTAGTGACTAACTGGAGAACATAGTGGAGCTTTTAGCACCTAAACAGCCAGATGTTTGACTCAGTTGGAAAGTTTCCAGATTTACATTCATCGTCACAGCTCCAGCTCTGGTGATAGATGATAATGTCTCTTTTTTTGTGTATATATAATACACTTAAATATAGTTATTTGTTTAAGAGAGCAGCCTTCTGAGTACCTTTTGCATGCGGGACATTTTTATTCTAGCTCCGGCCACCTTATCTGTAATGTGTGAGTCTTTCTCCTCTTAAAACTCTGATATATGTCGAGCTTTAGTGTTTACATCTTGTTGTGCTGCCCCCCCTAGTGGCAAAAAAACAACAATGAACGCAGCCTTAGGTGCTTCTCAGGCTTGGGGGTTATGGAAATATAATACAAACACAGGCATTATAAAATGAATGGATTTACAAGATGTTGAGAATACAACTTAAATATCACCTATCAGCAACTTATGTCTTAAAATAATAGGTTTGATTAATGAAAACTCACATTTGAAGCTATTATTTAAACATTGCTGATGATATGAACATTTAATATTTAGACCAAAACTCCTAATTTGTTGTCTTCATCATGCTGTTTATCCAAATTGTCGTCAGATTTCAGATTTGACTCTGTCTTGCATCTGTTTTTTGGAGGAAGTTTCGAGGCCATTTCCAACTCTGGATGAGTCTTTACGCAGCAAACTGTTTTCAGAAGCTTTTCTCTCGCCGTTAGAGGGATGGCGAGCGTTGCAGCGGCACGTCTCTCTTCTCTTGTAGTGTAAATGCCAAAGGTTTTCCTGTGAGTTGTTTGACTCTCTCTGTGTTTTGCCCACATTGTCAGATTAGTCATGTCGTACAGCAAGAGGCTGCCGCTCTCTAGAGGATACTTAATTGTACGTGGGAGGCGATGCTTTCAAGAGTCGTTTTTCTGGCCAATTAAGGTAGCCGGGAAATCAGGAATCCGCTGCCGAAACCTTTTCCTCTCGGCTAAAGTTATTATAGAATACTTCTTATTGTGCAGCTTACATCACCATCACTTTTTTGTATCCAAGGTGTTCAAGTATTCAGGTCAAATGTTACGTATATCAGGCTGGAAATGGCCTGGAGCAGCAATTCTTACGAGATTCAAAATCCCAGGGCAGAGAGCTTGAGAGCAGAGTTTTACCTACAGAGTGTCGGAGGCGTTAGACGTGAGATTATGAGCTGATTTCACAGCTTTCTAATCAAATAGGTACAGTGCTGTTCCGATGCCACAAGGTCATTATCTAACTACGAGGATGCTGCCTGTTATGAGAACGCACTTTTCTCTGGTAATGTTGCCGTCAGCTGTTATCAGAGCCGAGGCACATACGAGAAACCTAAAACAAGACTGTATAAATATATATCTGAGTGGGTTGAGATTGTTTTGTTTCTGACATTAAAGGGCAGAAAGCATTGTTTCGTTAAAGTGAGACCGGTTGAAGTTTTTGAAAGAGCTGAAACAATTCACAAAAACATTGACAGGAGACGTTTCTGCAACCATTTCGATCATCGTTGTTGAAGCCAGGCTGAATATCTTTTGGTTTCAGTCAGTCACACGAAACAAGGGATTTTATTTTGTGGTTCAAACTAATCAATAATGATAATAATCATCAGTCGCAGCCCAAGAGACCCGTCGGTTTCAAATGAAATGTAACATTCAGAATCAATACTAAGCAGTCTTCCTCGGTTTAATACACTCACTGCTGCTACAGTTTTACTTTGTCCGTTATGAACCAAGCGGCAACCTCCGTGTCTGTGGAGTGCTAAAAACCGCAGTTCCTCAAATGTCCACCTGAGGCTGGTTACAGAAGTCGGTTTCTATAAGTCCCCATGTTTAAATGTCCAGCTTCACAGCAGAAATAAACATGTTTACAGCCTGGTACAAAAAACAGTTTTGGTCTCTATAGCTAATTTCCCCGTTCATGACAACTGTACTGAGGGTGAATTAATATAGAACTCATCTGTTCAGATTGTATTAAGGCTTAAAGTTATGCAGAATTAACAGCGTGGATGCTTTGATTGACAGGTTGCTGCCATTATTGGATAATAAAAAGTTGACAATGATTAGCTGACCTGTCATCTACCCTTTTTCAAGACCTCTGAGTCGCAGCCACCTCTGTGATATAACTCTGCTTTCGAATGAGAAAAGAAAGCGGAGAACCGGAGTGAATATTATCAGTCTACTGTGACAGAGAGAACATCTTCAAGTTCCCTTTTGACTGGCAAGAGCTACCGTGGCTTCACAGCTCCAGTGCCAAGCGCAACAGATGGAGAGAGGCAGTGATTTTTCTGGCTCAGCATTACGCCTGGAATAACTTTAAACAAAGCTGTTATTTATCTAAAATTATGACTTTATATTCAACGCTTCTGATATAATCAGGACCAATGCGTTATAGTACAGCCTGAACAACATTGAACATGTTCAGATGATCTGCCGTACAGTTCTGTAACAACTTGGCAGATTTGAAAGCCCCAGAAAAGTTGCAGCTAATTTGAGAAGTGAGATTTTTTTTTTTGAAACAATATATAGGAAATATAGATAAATGGGATGAAACATGTTCAACATTTTCTATTTATGAACTTCAGTAACTTTGTCCTCGTGCATCCTGCTGCTTCTTCTTTGCACTACACGGAGACGGAAAGTACATTTCCTCAAGTATTCAATGTTACTCCGAGACAAATGCTTTTACTCCCCTATATTTATTTGCCAACTTAATTTACTTACAGATTTGGATCGGTGATGATGAATTATTATAGAATAAGACAACTTAATTGATCCCCGGGAGGAAAAATGCACGTATGCAATGCTAGTAAATAAAATTAGCTCCACTTTTAACAGCTGAAACATTTAAAGTAATGAACACATGAATGCATCAATAATATATAAGTATAATATATGCTAATATTTACTTAAAAATACTGTATTTTATTTATATATATATAAAAATAATAAAGTAAAAGGTCTGTGTACTTCTTCACCACAGGCACTCTAATATATAATAAACTAGACCTGCGGTCCATACATCCCACTCGTTCGAGCTAACGTGTTCGAAAGCAGAACCTGTCACTGTTGTTTATATAATCTTCATTTATATAACCTCGCTTTGTTTAGTTTTCAATCAGACTCTTCCTCCTGTTTAACGTAAATGCATGTGCTGCTGCTGCTGCTGCTGCTGCTGCAGTGAGTCCCCACAAAGATTTAAAGATTCATCTCTGCGTGTAATTCACATATAAATGCACAAACAGGCCTAAACTAAAGCACAAGCTCTAGAAACAACTTGCGGGAATGAGTCGGGCGAATTTTCATTGCACAGTCTATTTAAAGATGTGTAATTGAGTCGTTCGGACATACAGTGGCCGACTTTTTATCTGCAATCGCTCTATTGAAAGCTCTACTGTACCCGCTGGCTGTGATTAGGAAAAATGGAGCCTGACAGGGAAATTATGTAAACAGACTGTTTGATTTGAATTGAAGGTCATGTTGATTTCTGTTGTTTCGTGGCCCTCCTGCATGGCTCTTATTATAGCCGCACTGCTTGTCCAAACAGCCTCAAGTGCTTTTAGCATTCATGTGTTTTGATTGATCCTGATTACACGTTCTGCTAAATTCTATGAATTCAGGGTGTCGGGAAGGCGAGGATGCAGCACACCTTTTTTTTTTTCTGTGGCTGTGGCTATTTCCAGGCTGAGGTTACTTTTCAAGGATGAAACCTTGGCGCTTTTGATAGGTTGAAATATTTCAGCAGCGGCACTCTTAGAAACTGTTTTTTTTTTTTGTGCAACAAGATTTTTTTCGTCTCCTTTGGTCACGAAGCAGGCGGGGACACATCAAGTCGCCACGAAGCCTTCAAGTATCAATTGCTGTCGACTGTTTTTGTAGCCTGAAGGTGATTTTTATTTCGTCAGGTCTCCTCTCAGTCCTTGCATTGTTGGGGGTTGATTGTGCTGTTGCTATGGGTAATGCACACATGGTACAATCCTCTTGTTCCGTGTGTGTGTGTGTGTGTGTGTGTATATGTATGTGTGTGTGTGTGTGTGTGTGTGTGTGTGTGTGTATATGTATGTGTGTGTGTGTGTGTGTCCCCATGTTCCTATGACTTGGGGGAATTGCTGGGCAGTTATTTACATCCTAACATGACCATCTATCTGTACACATTAACACAGGGATCAATCCTCCTCCCCCGCAGCCGTAGTTTACCAAAGCCACTAATGGGCACCTATCAAGGCTCAATCATAATGAGACAAAAGGAAATCGCATTAGAGCTTCAGTGATTCGGCTAACTAGATTGACAAACACAAGGACGTTTTCCTAACCGAGATGAATAGTCCCAATCATGCCATTAATTTATATGTTCCGGTGTCGTTATGGATACTTGATTAGCTGTGTAGACTGGAGGAGACTGTGGCGTCAAAGCAGAGGAATGAGGCCGGTCATGTACTGTCTGCTCTGCAAAAATAGGAAACAAAGCATTACAGGTGCGTGCTTCGTTGCCCATGCAATCGCTGATCATGATTTAAAGCCAGCAGAGGCTGGAGGTGGTGCGAGGCCAAATAAAAGCAGCAGGTGGATCATGGACACTTCACTGAGATCATCCCACAGATCAGTCTACCCACTTCCATCTTTAAATACCTGTGCCTGTACTTATGTCAGTATGTTTAAAGGCTTTTTTTTTTTTTTTTTTATTTTTTTTTTTTTTTTTTTTGTCAAACTGCAGTGTAACTTCTTTTCCAGAGCCACAGGTCACGTCTTCATGATCCAAACCCCCCAAAAAGACCTAATCTGCAGTCATAAAATAAAGAAAAGCAGCAAATTTGTGCTTGAAAAATTCAAAATCAGACAGGCAACTAACAGTTATCTTTATTAATGATCACTCTGCCATTTATTTTCTCGGCGTTAATCTTTCAGAAATAAGTGAAGATGTTCCTCATAGTTTCCCAGACCTTTAAATTCCTTGAAATCCAAAAATATCCAGTTACCTACAGAGCTGCAGCTATTTGAATCGATTCGACTATTATGGAACCAAAACCAGAACCAAAAATGCCAAACAAACGTGAGAATCTGAGAAAAATGCACAGTTTTCTAAGGTTTTATGGACCAATTGTTCCATCGTCAGTTGCATCAGCAGCAAATTTGAACATTTAACCAGCTGGAACAAGTGAATTCTTACCTCAGTAATTAATTACCGCTTATTAAAATTCTGTAGATGAACGAATTAATTCAGCTCCGGTTCAGTTTAAAAAAAAAGTTGTTTGGACAAAGCTTCACGGTGTTTACGCTTCAAAAGAACGCTTTTAATGATGCCTTAAATCAAATCATCTCACTCCTTGTACCGCCCACTTTTTCCTGAGTAAAAAATTAACACACACACACACACACAGCACCATTACACACCCATAACCAAACTTACTGAAGTATATTTTAAGCTTCAGGGTGCATAACCAAACTTACTGAAGTATATTTTAAGCTTCAGGGTGAATTTAACGACCTTTTCTGAGTGTCAAAAGCTACTATTTTAAATCCGCAATGCTCAAAATATTCTGTAGAGCTTTGAGCATGAACTATAAAAGCACTGCTGACAACTGATGAACGCCAGCACTTGTCCCATAATTCATTGAATATAGTAACTCTGGCTGCGGTTTGCTGTTCAGTAATAAAAAATGTACAGTGTTAGAATTTATAATATGGTTTTCACTGAGCGGTAAGTAGCTGACAGCCGCTTCTGTGAACTGTTTAATTTCCTGCCATAATAGGCACATCAAACAGAATCCATACTCACCCCTGTATGGCTCTGACAAAACACAATCCTCCAGCGTTAAATCGGCAGCTCTTTGTGTCTCTGATTTTTTTTTTTTTTCCTGTTTGTTTTCCTTTACTCCGTCTTCAGCGAGTTCTGTCAGTTTCTTCTCTCTGTGTCTCTCTACGTCTCTCTCTGTTTCCCTCTCACAGCGTTTGCTTCACACCTTCCCTCGCTGCCTCGCTCTTCCCCTCCCCTGCTCCCTCTCGCTGACTTTTTTCCCTCTGCGCTCCTCTCTCCAACGAGGTGAAAAACACACTTGTCAAATACAGGTAGGTCATCACACCGTCTCTCATCCTCATCAGTTGCTAAGTACGAGGAGCTTTGATGCAAACAAGTTTTTTTTTTTTTTTACTGTATAGCTCCTAAACGGTCCGGTCTCTTTCTGAGGTGGTGAATGCAACAGCTGTTCAGCGTCAATGTCCATGTGACAGAGCAGCTTTGGTTGCCTTGTTGGTCGTGTTCAGACCTTTTTTTTTCACAGAAGAGTGAATTACTGGAAACGGTTACTCATCCTCAGCAGTGATGATCAAGGAGGATCAGAGGATCAAGGTTTTTTTTTTTCGTTTTCACTGAAGATCATCCCGTCGGCTCGACATCTTTCGAGGAATCGATAAAAGTCGCAGTTTCTCACTCTTTGTGCAAAGTTTGAGCTGCTCCACCGACAAGAAAAGCTTCTTCAATCCTCAAGGCTGGCACAGATTGACTGACGTTCTTGTCTCCTACCAAGCTTCTGATAAACCTGCACGGATGCGACGTCCTCGCCAACACGCAGATTCAACCGTGAGCCACTATTAGGAGAAAATTCCCACATGGCCGGAAGCCTCATCCTGTATGAGAGCACTGAGCAACATGCAAGAGGAGGGAGGAAGAGGTGAGGAGGTGGAGGAGTAGGATGAAGCAAGAGAGAGGAAGGGGAGGGGGGGTGTAGAGGAGGAGCCGGAGGAGGTGGAGTCGATGTGGGTGTCAGCAGCACATCAGACAGGGCCGACCGTTTGCCTTTTGCATCTGCGAGCGCTTCCAGCTGTACGTCTTCATCAAGGAGGAAATGCGTTCACGCAGCTGCCGGCTCCTCAAACGGCCTCACACGTCCCCACACGGCGGTGACCTGCTTAATCCCCGATGTGTTTGACCGCGCGCCCTCTTTTAAAGCAGGGGTGAGTGACCGTGGAAGCAGTCAGTGGTGATTTGTAGAGCTTTTAAAACTGCTTTCCAGGAAATCTCAGCTGCCTCTGTTGACCTCGTAGTTGGTGCTTTTCAGGCGCGTGCTTTCTTACATCGCTCAGTGTCTGAAATTTCAATAAAATTTACACAGGAAAGGTATTTACTGAAAATCCCTCAGATTTTCTTGAGATAGAGACATACTGAGCTCATTTCACAGTTGAAAACATCCACGTGTCAGCGCTCTTTGGTAAGCAAACATAATCATAAAACTGCTTCTGAATGACCTCAAACCTAGTCTGGCATCTCTGCTGCAGTTTCTTGGTTACTTATCAGCCGATATAAACACTGATACTGATATATCTACAATATAATATCAGCCGCTTAGCGCTGGGCAATATCTTCTAAAATCAATGTCACAACTAACTTTTAAAGGGCGTGCCAGGTGTTAACAGAGGTAAATGTCCCGCCAGTTCCCTTTTTAAAAGGGCATGAGACTGCAGGACTATGTGCACACACAGGGAAATTTAGAAGAAAATTTGAGAGAGTCAGAAAGAAGAAATCAAGACGCTGGACTCTAGCAAAAGAGCTGTAGTATTTAATAGCATCAGTAGTGGCTATAAAATAAGAATTAAGAAGGTGATCTTGCTTTTTAGATTTAATAGAATTTGACAGTACATAAATCAAACATTGGATAATAGATACCCCAAATAATTAAAAGGTCACAGCAATGAACTTGACAACCAAACCTCTGACGCATAACCCGGCACCTCGCAGCCCTCAGGGCCAAACGCTTACACGGATCAGCAAGTGTTAGTTTAGCGTATTTATTTTAAAAGACCATCAAATAAAAATATATTAAATTGTAAACTTAAAACAAGAAAATGATTAATAGATTTGATGAAGCAGTCTGTACCAGCTGTTTCTCCTACCAACAGTCACATCGTCGGTCTGTATAGAGGAATTAATTCATCAAACATATCGATATGACTGAAATGAGATCTGTTAGAGAATCATAATGTCAACTGCAGTAACTCGCAGAGCTCTGTAACCACAACCAAAATACCATCTGTCTTTTCCCTCGAGCCATGTGGCCTTACTAATGAGTTGTGGAGTATCGTTATAAGGATGAGGCGAAACATGAAAAAGATCAATAGCCAGAGATTGGCCTATTATTGACAAGGAGGTAGTCAGAGATAATAGCAATTTAACTGTTTACCATGTGAACGTTCAGGATATGATTTGACAGATATTACAAAGCTCGTCTGTTTCCTGCTTGTTGTCGGATTCACGAGCAGCTCATCATATCGGTCGGCAGCGTCCACTCCAGTGGAGAACAGTTTGATGACTGCTGTTGACGCAACGAGACAATGAACACATTGTCACGTGTTGTAGCACGTTCACCACCGCACGTGCAACCACATGAGGCCTCATACAGGTGAGCGGCGACGATGATGATGATGTCGGTGCTACTGATGACATTTCAGCTTACATTCAGTGTCAAAGTCGTCTATAAACCTCGCCACAAGTTGTCATCAGAGCTCTATTTCCACAAGGTTTCTCCATCGCCAAGTTTGAGTTTATGTTTGTAGGCTGCTGTCAGCAGAATGGAGGAGCTCCAAATCAAAGATAAAGAAATTACCGGTATATGTTATTTTATACTTCGTTCTTCTTCGTACATTTCTCATGTTGTTGTTGTACAGTGGTGGGAGGGCTGCAGCAAAGACGGCAGTGTTGTTGTAGATTTATGCGTACGAGCGTGTGTTTATTTAGCTGGCAAGGTGTGATGCTACAGGATTTATTGATTGATTTTAGTGAACAGGGCATCACTTCCAGTGAATTGGTTGTGAATGCTGGTTTGTGTTTGTACCATTGACCGTATGAAAAATGGACAGCGTAAGGTGGTTGGTCAAACAAGCCATCTGTAACTTCACCCGCCTGTCAGTCAAAGGGCCACGCCTTTAATTCTGCATAACTTTAAGCCATAATATAATTTGAACAGGCGAGTTCTATATAAATTCACCCTCAGTACAGTTGTCATGAACGGGGAAATTAGCTAGAGACCAAAACTGTTTTTTGTACCAGGCTGTAAACATGTTTATTTCTGCTGTGAAGTTGGACATTTGAACATGGGGACTTGGAGACCGACTTCTGCAACCAGCCTCAGGTGGACGTTTGAGGAACTGCAGTTTTTGGCACCTTTACGTTGACTTCACCTCACAGTCACAGAGGTAGCTGCTTGGTTTGCACCACACTGATTCACTGTATTATGATATTAATTCATTAAATTTTTTTGAAAAGTGAAATAATTTTATTTTCATCACATCGAACACTACGGTACAAAATTAGTTATATCATTTTCTGTATTGTGAAACGTCGTGCATTCATAAAATCAATCTTTTTTTTCTTTTTTTTACCACAACAAAGGTATTGGCTTTGAAAATTGTCACTGCATTATTGAGTTATTATAATAAAGGATTTGGGGGCCATCACTCATCGTCTTCCCATCCCATCAGCCTGCAGGAGGACTCATTGAAGCGCCACAATTTCTCTGGTTGCTTCAGAAATCCCATCTTGCCCGAGCATCCTGAAAGGATCACAGCCGTTTCATCCTCACTCTGCGTGATTGAACTCGTTGAGTAGACCGGGGCGCTCTGTATGTCTTTGAAACGATTTCTCTTTCATGTGAATATGTCATGTGTGTTACCGTGGACCACTAAGCCCCAGGCTAGCTATTGATTATCAGGAGAATGCAATACAAAGGATATGAGGCATGTCTAATGCATCCCTCAGGGGACTTCATATAATGAGCCACACATATATATGGTGATTGCTTAATTTCCATAGATTGAGCACATCCACCTACGCCGTTGAACCTTGTCACAACAGTACTATGCTGGAAACTATCACTGTTATTGTAAGTCACGGTATTAGGACGCTTAAGTGATTGATGGGTCAAACAGTACAATAGCCATCGGTGATGAGCTACATGTATAAACGCATGAAGAACAATAGTTTAGTGAGAGAGAGAAAGAAAGGTCAAAAGAGCGGAAAACAGCTTTTTATTGTTTTCATATTGACTTTTAACATCGAGGTATCGTGTTGCTCAGCTGCCTAAGAAAAGACTAACAGTTGACAGCCCGTGATTAATGCGTTTACACCTGGTATTTTTTAAAGCGTTGTCATCAACAGCAACTTACTCCTCACCTCCTGCATGACACTGCGGAGGCCTTAAACAAGATCCTTCAGCAACAGACTGCTACACCCACCATGTAAGAAGGAGCTCTAACCACAGGTCCTTCATTCCAACAGCTGTCAGACTCTTCAACACCAGCATGGCTTCATGACTTTTTCTTTACGTTTCTTATTAATGAGTAATTTCATAGCCAACTTGTGTATACGAGCTGCCGTGACAAGTAAATTTCCCCGGTGTGGGATCATTAAAGTCGATCTTATCTTATTATCCTCATTTAGATCAGATCTCTCTCCTCCAGAGCAAAACCGGTAATTCGAGATCATCCGCAGACTCTCACAGATGTTGTTGAGTTAGGGGAAGGGATTTTTATAAAGCACTGTCTACAACATAATTATTTGTCCCCTCTTGTAAATTCAGCAAATGTAATACAGTCTACTGACTCTGTCTTACGGTAACACACACCTTTTTAGGAACATCTTTTGGACGTCTTGATCATTTTCTTGCATGTTTAAATTTCGCACACTACCCGTGAATACTTTACACATTCCTGCACTGAGGTTACACAGACTACAACATATATCTGCTTAGGTGTTAGTGATGCTGTCTAAATATTGATATACAGGGTGAGCATTGATTTTTACCCAGGGATGGTACATAATTGTGGCTGAGCAACATTGTCAAATAACCTTTAATTCTCAAAAGCTGAGCCAATTATTTAAAAAGACTGTGGTTCAGAAAATAAAATCAAATTAGTCATATAATGGCGTGATTCTCTACCTCAATTAAAGATAATTGCTTTGTTTGCTTCACACCTCCCACACTGTGTTGCTTGTCTTGTGGTAAATAACAGTAGCGCTGCTAACAACAAATGCATATAAAGCATAGCTTCCAGAAGCCTTTGGTTGTCATCGTCCTGTCTGAACATTATTTAATATTAACTCAGCCTGCTCATTAGCTGCAACGAACCAAACACAACGTTTATCACCAGTCAAATGGTCTTTATTTAAACAAACACAGTTCTCTGTCATTAGCAAACCCTATTGGTCTTTACTTAAGTAGCATTTGAATGAGTTTTTACTACTTCAGACCTCCAATGTAGATCTAATGCTATAAGGGATCAATAGCTTTTGATAGGCACTCTTGAACTGGCCCGAAGCCTGTCTTTGAATATGAATGTGACCTCAGTCTGCAACTGGTGGAACCAAGATGAACGAGACTCATTAAAAGCTGAAACCCAAGCGGGGTTGACTGTGAGGCATTTGTGTCTTGAGGAAAAGGGTCCTCTAATGGGAAACGGTGTCCACTTAAATCTATCGATCTCCCCGTGTTTTTGTTCAGTTTGTCATTTACTACAGTCTGCAGTCCGAAGAAAAAAAGCACGAGCAAGGAAGTCATGGAGAATAAAAAATCCTGAGAAAGAGATGGGCACCTCGGAAAACTGCCATTTTCTCGAGTATTTATTCATCGATCCAGACCTTTTGATCATTCTGTAGCTGCCCAGTGTCCTTGTGGGGGTGCAGATAAACTTGTCAATAGCTCATGAATACAATGACGCATCCGATGTTCCAATTAATCAAAATGAAATGATTCCTTGCGTCAGTGTTGCATTTTTATTAGCAAATTATCAATTGATGTCTTCTTGTCTTCAAAAGGGATCTGCTACACAATTAGTGAGATGTGTCAGTACCATGCAGGCATAGCACATGTGTGATCTTGTTAGGCTGTTTTTTGTTAACTGTTTCCTCCCTGTGGACCTGTTGTCTCAACATGATACAACTTCTCTGCAATTGATTTTCTTCAAGTTGTTGATTTTCAGAGGTTTTCCTCCAGTTCAAGACACCTTTGTCATTCCTGTCCTGTCTTGTGCACTGCAGATTTTATTGGCTGATATTAGATTATTGTGATATTGGAGTACATATTAGCTTCTATGTAAAGAGCAATGCCTAGTTTTACAGTTTAATCAGAGTTGCCCTGGACTGACTCATTGAGATTGTCATTCAGAAAGAGCCTACCCTGCTTTATTATCGATTTTACTCTTTATGTGACCATAATTTACTAAATAAACATCATGCTGTATGGCAGAAGATGACTTTAAAGTAGCGATTGAGACCATAAAGAGTCTCTCAAAGTTGGGCCGTTTCTCCATGAGACTCAATGCAATCAGACTGCTTTTTGCAGCCAATGGGGTCGCCCCCTGCTGACCATTAAAAGAATGCAGGTTTAAGACACTTGTGCATTGGCTTCACTGCACAGACCTGGATGCTCTGTCCACTAATTATACTGTCAGTGGTTACGTGGGCGCAATGTAAACAATGAATGATCCAGAGAGTCCAGTCGGACTAACAGAACCATGAGTCTGAAGGCTTGTCAGACTTGCGGTCATGTTTTTATTTATTAACCTGTGTGTGAATTGATTGTTAAAATAATTGTACCAACCTTAATAAAGGCTATAGCTCATCATCAAAGTGCGTTCATTCACTACAAAGAAGCCAGTGAAAAGACATAGTGCATTTGATTGTAAGTGTGTCTTTACATAGTGCAGGCGGCGGTGTGTGTGTGTGTGTTTTTGTATCCTCCAGACTGCAGCGTCATGTTCAGTCAGAGTGTCCCCTGATGAATTCACTACAAGAACAGAGGAACTCAGGATTTCTGGAAAGAATAGATCAACCGGTGTAGCTGATTCTTGTCTGGACTTTAGTGCTGCGGCATCTGTCGCATTTCATCCGCTCAAGTCTTCAAAGGATTGAAACATTCATGCTTTCTCTGGCTGTTTGGTGCATATTTAAGGGCCAACCACAGGTCTTTATTTAGCTGCCAGTGGGTGCATTGTTCTTATCTTCCTGTGGACTTTGTTGTAAAGAGAAAAAAACACTGGTAATGCTTTGTCTGTGAGGACAAATCACCAATTTTTCCATCAATTTAACAAATAAAATGCATCAATTTAACAGTTGTGTGGATAGATCGTTCTTAGCTTTCTGTCTATAATGTCTGATTTTCCTCTCATACATTGCAAGTTTAATAAAATGTCTGGCATGTTCCTGATGGATGTGTTTTCACGTCAGTTAAATGCACCAGTATAGCCTGCGTGTTTCATAATATTGATCCATTTTTCGCTCGGCGTTGATCAGTATTAACCGCTTACTCGTCTAATCGGCTAACCTGATAGCTGAGGCTCCTTATATCTATATAATGAGGGACTCAGATGTCCCGGTCACTCTTGGATTGATGCTTATTTCATCCACAGTGACCAAGGCTACATGTAAGGCTTAAGCAAACCCTCTCAAACCCTGATTCACCTCCTGTGTAACCTACCTACAGGCCTGGACGATGTCAGACAGTATAAAGAGAACATCTATGGTTACATAACTGTATTTTTCTCCTCTAAAGGAAATGATAATAGGCTGCTTTCCTCTGAAATTGATGTTTCTATTGATGTGTTGTGCTCCATGACCTCCTGTGACTGCAGTACACCGGGGAGTCTTTGGTCAGTCGCTGTGTCTATTATGTCATGTGTCACACAGGTCAGTTTGTGCTGTGTCCAATCATCACTTAATTTACTCGTCACTGTTGTCATGTCGGGTTTGTTTTATGCCCAACAGCTGAGAGTGAAAGTGTGTTTATTAGTTATTATAGTGCAGATGTAGATGAAGTTTTTGTTAGTCATGATAACACCGTGGCAGATCAGAGTTGTCATGATTGTATCATTGTTAGCAGTTCGCTCAAAACACCAATGTGTTTTCAGTGCACCCTCTTAGAGCCGCTAGCATGATTGTAGACTCTTTTTATAGTTTAACATCCAAATTGAACTGTTAAAAAGTGAAAAACAAACTCGACACACACATAAAAGAAAGATTTACTGAAGTGTTCACTCCCTTTTCATGACCAGGACACATCTACAGTAAATCACTCACTTCTGCAGGCAGATGCTTTTAGGAGTTGCGTAATAAAAATGAGTGTAATCAGGATGTGACAAGTGATTTTGAAGCTGGAGCAGCCAAATTTACACATCACTACTTTTTATAACAAAAACCAGAGCTAATATGAGACTCAGTCAGTAGACAGTTATGTAGCCAAAATACAACCCCTTCGCTTCACTTAGCAATGCAACTGAAGTGCCAGCCTGAGTGGGGAAAACTGAAAATAATGATTTAGACATTTATTCTATTTGTAGATTTTTGCTTTTGTGCTTTATGTCTGTAACATTTTTTTAAATAGCACGTTGTTAATTTTTTACTTTCTACATCTATTACAGTATTTTTGAATTCCTCTTAGTTTCAAATTATTCTCTGCCCTGTCCTCTTATCCTATTTTTTACCTTTTTTGGAACATGGAGCAGGCATCAAATTCAAAATGAGCTTGTATTTACAAAAAAATAATAAAATGTATCACACTGAGCAACTGGCAGTATAAAGAATGGACAGTGTATCTGTGATGTCACCCACAGGTTTCTGAAGAGATGTTTTGAAAATCTGTGGCTCTGGTTGTCGCCATGTTGGCAAAATCTTGCCTCTAGCACCTCCCAGTTTTTTGTACCAGGCTGTAAACTTGTTTATTTTGGACTTTTTAACATGGGGGCTTATGGAGATTGACTCGTTCTGTAACCAACCCTGAGTGGACGTTTGAGGAACTGCAGTTGTTGGCACTGCAAATCATTGCATTCTGTTTTTATTTCCATTTTACACAGGATCCAAACTTTGAAATCCGTGTTGTATGAATGTGCTACAACAGCGCACGGTCACGCCGACATTAATTAGGACATATGCTCCACTAGCACAGTTCTTTTGACACTATCCATCTCAGCTGTCCTAAAATTCACACAAAACGTGAGAAAACACCTATTGTTACCTAGCAACATCCATCAAAAAGCCTAATTGGAAAATAAACTGTATCACCTGTTTGAATATGATTGATTAGATCCCAGGTAGGCCTGAGCCTGAGCTCGCAGCCTCCAAACAAGCTGCACGCCAATAAAAACACATGGCTAATGAGAAAGAGGCCTCGAGTGTATTGGAGCTCTTCTGATATGACTTTGACACAAACACAGCCTCCACACAATCACCATTAAAAGTTAAGAGTAAATAGCTTCGGCCCTCTTTATTGTCTCGCCTGGTTTGCTCAGGATTTTAATTGCAATTAGCGCAGACAGTGATTTATCGACGCATAGTGGGTTTCAGCGCTGTGTCGTGTTAGGCTAATTGGTTTGGTTAAAAAGGCGTGACAGGGTGCGGGTGGGGTTGTTCGGGGGTACTGCAGCTCTCAGAAAGACGATCGCAACAACAAGTTTCTCTCGACGCTCTTTCTTGCTTCCATCTTTTTCCCCCTCAGTCTTTTTCTAGCACTTTCCATCCAGTCCCCCCCTCTTACTGCGACCAAGGAGCTATCAGATGGGCTTTTGTTATGGTAGTAATAACACTCGATCGCTCTTCAGTTTTCTATGAGTGGCCTTGCTCCATCTCCTCTCCCTTATCGAGTGAGGATCTACCACGACAGTCGGTTTAGAAGAGGAGAAGCAATCATTCACTGATCACACACCATTACTCTAGTGGCAAATGGAGGAGGAAGGCGGCGTTGGGGAATGTGTGTATTCCTCTTCCAGTCACATAAAATGTCAACATTTCACAGCAGGTGTTAGTGGAGACTGAGCAGCGGTGCTGTTGCTCCTTAAATGTCCCTCCTGTTTCTATTCAAGCAGTCATCGCTCTAATAAAGATTAAGTCCAGGCTGCAGCCTTATAGAGCGAGTGGACTGGCTCCGTGCAGCAGGCTGTATACTTAAGGTGTGGCCCCAGTCAATATGGGTGTGCATCTGTGATGTTTGTGGTGTGTGTGTGCACTTCAGCCAGCAGGGCAACAGCGTCATGCTCTGGCAAACAGGACGGGAGAGTTTCTGCAAGGACACTCAACTCAGGACAGGATAATACAAACGGCCATAACATTATGACCACAGGCGACGTGAAAAACTTGATTATCCTCTCACTGGGTGGAATATAGCAGGCAGCAAGTGAACATTCTGTCCTCAAAGTTGATGTTAGAAGCAGGAAAAAAATTATTTGAGCAACTTTGACAAATTGTAAAGGCTAGACGACTCGGTCAGAGCGTCTCCAAAACCGCAGCTCTTTTGACGTGCTCCCAGCCTGCAGTGGTCAGCACCTATCAGAGGTGGTCAAAGGAAGGAAGAGCAGTGAATAGGCTACAGAGTCATGATGCGTGCGGGGGAGCAAAGACTGGCCTTTGTGGTCCGATCAAAAGAGGCGCTACTGTAGCTCCGATTGCTGAAAAACTGAACGCTGGTTCTGACAGAAAGGTGTCAGAACACACAGTGCAATGCAGTTTGTTGTGTAAGAGGCTGCATAGGAGGACCTACATAATATTAAGAAGGCAGTCATAATGTTCTGGCTGATCTGTTTATTAATATATATGCACATTAAAACGTATAAAATTAGCATCGTATTGAAGACGTTGAGCAGCAAAGTCCACGCGTGAGTTGTCTCGAAGCTTTCATAACTTTGTTATTAAAAAGGAACAAGAGATGGAGGCTACTAGAGTAATTGATCAAATTAGAGGCGGTAAGCTTGGCTAATATTTTCTGCATGAATGAGAATTTTTAATGTAAATCACTGCAGAGAGAGATTTTTCATTTTTACGTGCCGATCAATTTAAAACGTAAAAACATAATTAAAAGGCTCAAAAACAAATAATAAAAAAATCTCATTATGACTGTAACTAACCACTATTTTCTTTATCCCTGAATCCGATTACTTTCTTGATTAATCGATTTGTTCTATAAAACATCAGAAAACAGTGAAAAATGGCTGTCACGTCCTGAAGCTGAGCCCATCAGATCCAAACAAAACAAATATGAAAGCGTTTATACTCGAAATAGACTTGAATGATTCATTAAATATCAAAATAGTTTCTTTTGATTGCCTAATCCTATAATTAATGCACTGTCCAATCGTTGCAGCTCTTTATCAGCTTTTAAAGACGGGGACAAAGATCTTAACTGGCAGTATCACATTTTTATTGCCTGTCTGCTTGTTCCAACTCGTTTTAATTTGAAATACTGGGTCAGGAGTGAGTTAATTATTAAAGGTTTTCTAATGTTCTTCTTGCACAAATCAAAATTCAGCCTGACATATTTCCTATCTTTGGAAACTTGACTAGAATTTAAAAAAAAAAAAGTTTTTGGGGTTTGAACAAAGCTTTGAGTAATGTTTTTAGTTCTTAAAAAGTGACAGCATGGCTCGCTTTAAGTGCCTGCAAGCTACAGCAGAGGACAGCAACCAAACAAAAGATTGTCAGTATCAATGAATCTGGATTAGTTGTCATTAAATGTGTCTTTGCTTTTTTGGTCCAACAAACCGAGTCCAAATCTGAGAGTTTAAACTGCTATAAAACCGACAAAGGCAGCAGATTTCTACTTTAAAGAAGCTTGAAGTCAACTGAAATGATGTTTCAGGACTCATACTGAAGACATAAGAAGTATAAATGTTGGTTGTTGTAGTAGAAGAAGGGTAACAGTTGCCCTGTCTTATCAGTTCCTATGCATGTCGTGTAGAGAAAACTGAAACGGCTCCAGGTTGTTCCTGACTCGGTGCCAGTGCTCGACAGTCTCACAGAACGAGGGGAGAGGGGTGAAGATGAACAGCGGCGGGGTTGAAAGCACAGAGGAGCTGAGTAGACCAGAGTGGAACAGAAAGGCAGCGGCGAGGCCACAACACATCCCAAATATAAAAGATGAGAGCGGGACGCGGCATTAGTGAGCCATAGATAGCTCAGCGAAGCCGGGGGTTGCAAGCAGAAAGCCACATTTGTTCATACGGGGTTCAGCCAGCAAGATGTCAAGAGACAGGATACCACATTATACAGGAGTTACACAATGCCAGCCGAGCCACTTAGCACACAGCATGAGTAATGTAGTGTTTATTCACTGTGGAAGAACTCACTGAAGGTTTACCGGCCCAACTGACGCACTCGGACAATAATTTCAGCTATGAATTGATCTTTAATCAGTTGTCTACACTGAGGTCAGGAGCTTTACTGGAAGGCCGTGTTATAGTAATATTTATCACAGTAATATGTAACAAAATTCCCACATGGAACAAGCGCCCACGTGAACTTGATGAACGATAAACACACGACTAAAGGTTGCGTGCGGCGGTTTATAATGTGATTATCGACGGACAGGAGATGCATCAACAGGTTCGGTGCTCGTTTAGTCATTTAAAGGTTTAAGTGTGTGACATTTAGGGCGTTGGCTGTTAGCGGGATGTGACAGAAACGTAATATAATGTTCAAAATGATGTTTTCATTGGTGCGTAATCACATGAAAATAAGAATCATTATGTTTTTGTTACCTTGAACCATTCTTTGTACCGTCTACGGCTCCAGATGGGGCATTTTTATGCTTTTTCTGTGTATTTCACAGACACTGAGAAGGTTGAGGTGAGGGGTTTTCAGTTGGTTGCAATCTCCAATGTAGGCCTGTGTTAAAAAAAATCGATTTAATTAAATTAAAATGTTAATAAATCTTCACCCTGTTAACTTTAACCCCACTAGTCGCGTCATTGAATTGAAACAGCGGTGCACCGTGTTTAAACTACACTCCGGAAATGGAAATTCACCGGAAATATAATAACACTACAGACAAAAGAACACTCAAGGAAAACTCTACAACTACCAGCCACTTCTGTACGTTCTCTTAAAATAACTGAGGCGATTGCGGGTTACATTTGCAAAGATATGCGCCCAAAAAAATGGTTTTAATAACACTAACCCGAATCGAGATCGGATCGGATTATGATAATCGATTTTCAGTCTTGAGAATCAGAATCGATTCTTGGAATTTGAATCGATACCCAGCCTTACTCCAATGTCACTGAAAGATTGTTAATCGATGGATCTACATCGAGCGGTTCTCAAATTAAATCTTTACACTGACACTCGTTATTATCAGAACACTAGCTGATTTTCTACTAATCGACCGAGTGCCAGCTACAGATAACGGCTTCTTTTTCGTGTGAACTAAGCCCACGTACCAGCGTTTATTTAGCAGAGTACAGTTTGATTCAAATGCGTGTCGGAAACCACCTGTTTTTCACAAAGCTACAGGTCTAACTATGCACTTAACACGGTGTCAGCCAAGTGCAGAGAGGGGATTTAAGTCTCAGAGATGTGTTTGGACGAGCAGGAATGAAGAGTCTGCTTTGCTCTTTCATTTTTCTTCATTGCCTTCTTCTTTCTTCTTCACGCACACCCTCCTCCTCCTCCTCCTCCAAAATTCTCTTTCTGTCTTCTGGACGTTTGACAGAAGTTTCTCTCATCTTCACTGGCAGCTGTTGCCATGGTTGTGTCAGCGCCTCCGAACTACCTGAGATGGTATTTCCATGGACACAGATCAGGATGGCATTGGGCTTCTGAAGGTGTAGGAGGCAGTTCACCGGTGTCAGCAGTTCTGTGTGTTGGAGACAGACTGATGGAGACAGAGCGGGAGGAGGAGGTGGTGGAGGAAGAAGAAGAGGATTAGGGTCTGGGAAGACATTAAACAGAGAGGAGCAGGAGCCGGAAAAAGAGTGAACATAAGAGTGAGAGGTATTTCACTGTAGCCACCGTTAAAGGGTGACTTCTCAGATTCGCCAACGACATCAACAACGCAGCAAAGAGGAATGAACCGAGGCACCTTACCGAGGGAAAATCACACTAAAACCCGGAGCTGTTCCATTAACGCTGGAGTGGACATAATAACATTCGAATGACATGATTATACAGGTTTTCCTGCGCTCCATGATGAATCACAAATGATGGCCTAAATGAGAAAGTGACTCTTTAATGCATCATTCCGTGTTTCCATTAGAGCCCAGGAAGAGCTGGAGTGCTTTAGGCTCGCACTGACAAAGTGATATTTGAGAATAACACAAACCTGACAACAGTATATCCACTTTGAAATTAAATGACCATAAAAAAAGAAAAACTGTAAAAACAAAAACAAATATATTTTCAACTTTAGCTTAAAAAAAAAAGGAAAAGCAGCCTATAAAATATTTGTAGCTGTAATTTACTCAACTGGAGTTTCTGTTTTCATCTGCCAACATGCAGATACCAATATGTCAATAATATCAGTATATCAATCATTCTATATATACACCGATCAGCCATAACATTATGACAATGACGATAACTAGAGCCGACAACACTCTGAGCTTCACAGCAGCTCTTCAGACACCTGCGGGTGACGTCACGGAGACTACGTCCGTGTTTTGTACCGTCCGCGTACAGCGTCAGGCACTATTGCAAAATAAAAACAGATGTATGGTTTATTTTGCAGTAATGACCCGCTCGCTGTACATTATCACACTTATAACACGGTGACTTACAAGATAAATCAGTATTTATTTTATATTAAAATTATTAATTAAATTTTATTGGGTCCTCCAGAGTCTACGGTCAGAGCTGCATCCGTAGTTTTTAACAGACCGTAGAATGCCACGATTGACCAATCAGAATCAAGTATTCAACAAAGCCGTGTAGTAAAATGTGACATCTCATCCAATAGTTAGATTATAACCTGACTCCAGTATTTCTTAAATTAGATTTAAAGAAATGTGCTGGCTGGGAATATTCCATAAATAAAAAGAAAAACGTGTCGGACTCTTTTGGAGAAAACTGTATATTATATAGTACTCATCTGCCGACATACACACCAGTATTCATGTTCACAATCATTACATTACACATGGTTTGTTGCTTCTGCCTTTACCTAAGCGGTGCTGTTCTTAAATAGTGGAATATTCAAAGACACGTGCAACCTGTGTTCAGAAGCTCACACGACACAAAGATCGGAAGACACTGCTTTTAAAAATGAGATACACTCATGCATCCTAAGTGTATGTGAACAAAGAAGTATGAATGCTTTAATTAGCTTGATTAAGACCTGATATGTATGTGCTAATGTTTCATAAGTGATTGTGATTATTGAAGCAGCACGTCAGCCAAAATTGGATCCACCTGATTGGATCTTTCTAGTCTCTGGGTGATGGTTCCCTGGTTTCTTATTTGAAGATGCGGTGCTCAGAATATCAACAGCCGTCTTTTGAGTTTAAGATTTCGATTTCACGTCCGCCAAATCCAGGTTTTTAAACGCCCAGATCGTCAGTCAGTGTTACAGATAACAGACGCACATGTGGCCCCAACATAAAGCCATCCGCCCCCTCAGCCGTCACATAAAGCTGACATCGCCTTTCCCTTCTCTTATCCGTCCGCCTCGCAGTCATTGTAACCTCGATAATGCTCCCATTCATAAATCATCTTTTCTCTGCCTGTTTGACAGCAGGGACTCGGCACGCAGACAAAAAGGGCCTCCTGCCGCCTCTCCTTCTTGACCCCCGTCACTTCCCGTACACCCAAGCAATCAGGGACAACTGCAGATGGCGCCGAGCGTCCCGCCTGAAGGGCAGAGTGTCTGCGGTATAATGCACGGGGAGCAGGAGAACAAAAAGTGTCAGCTCTCCCACTGACTGTCCATCTGTGTGTGACACACTGACCACGATCTGCTGTGTTCGTGACTCTGCACCTTTAAAAAGCCACATGGTTCGACATCAGTGTGCTTTGATTTAAGCAAGAGAGGGTGACCTTAAAATCTGGATCTGTTGCTAAGTAATTCAGTAACCAACAAGGTTTTTCCTCTGTGACTGTGAAGCTTCAGGCTGCACACACAAGTCATACTATATGTGCATTTTTGATGTTCAGGTTTGTGCCCTAAATATGAAGCTACAGCCTGAAAAGATAATATTAAATAAACATTTTTAATGGTTCATAGTAAAGAACTGGGAGGTTGTGATTGTCTGTCACCCAGAAAATGTCAGTCCTGAAGACGTTTACAAGGCTCTGTTGCACCAGGTGATTGCCATAATTCAGTTTATTCATTCAGTTCGATAATTGTTTTTTTATGTGGGACACCTCATGGGATTCTTGGGATTCTATTAATCCCAATCACTTATAAATAAAATGAATATAAAGAATAATACAGTATATAAAAGCCCCTAAAAGAGCAGATTGTTTACTGCAATGTTCTACAACGTGTGAATCTGTGAGCTTTAGAGTTGCTGGTTGGCATTATGGCATATTTTTAATTTTGGATGGAGCCATGCTAGCAGTTTCCCCCTGCTTCCAGTCTTTATGCTAAGCTAGGCATCGCCCCCCGCATCTCATCTCTCTCGTGGAGATAACTGCAGCATTCACGTGTTTCTTCCTCCTGTGTTTGAACAAAGAGAAACGCTTTCACGTGTTTCTTCCTCCTGTGTTTGAACAAAGAGAAACGCTTCATCAGAAAATTATTCACAACCACCCAAAATGACGCCACATGAGGAGCTTTAACAGTGGTGCTTCATGGCTGACACCCTGTGCGGGCTTGTTGAGAGGTTGTATTGGATGTTGTGTTTTGACTCTACTCTCCTCGTACGCGCCGGTTTCCTCTCCCTGCACCAGTTTCATCAGCAGACTAATCTCATTTTGTTTTTCTGCCTGTTATAAACAACCTCAGTCTCTCTCTACAAGAGCCCTCAGCCTGTCCATGTTCTGGAAGCAAAGTGGCGCCACGCGCACCGATCAACAGTTTACACAACGACGGACTGCCTTCCAGAGAAACACTGGTTTAGCATTTCAAACATTCGAGGTGTGAAGGCCACTTGCTTGGCTTACATTAGCACCGCAAGCCTGTTTAATCACACGCAGCTCCGGACTTGTCTTTGTACTTGAAACGAATAAGAGGATAAGTGTTGTTTTGAGTGGAGCTAAAACAGATTGTTTTAATTACCAACGGTCCCTGCAGGGAGTGATATGTCAAACTCTGTTTTCTGTGTGTCCTTCACAGGGGATTCGTTCACTCAATTCCGCTTTTCCGAGGAAAAGGACTGGGAGATGGACTCATTTGTAGCCAGTCAGGTAAATCTTTAGCACTTTGCATTGTTACGCTGTCGGTTTTAACCCCGCTTTGTGAGGTATGGATCGCTCCGAGAAGACATCATGTGTGGATTGAAAATGCACAGCAGTCAGAAAGCACTTCACACCTACCTCTTTTAGTTTGGACCGAATGAAACAGCCCAACCTTGGGCAGAAGTGAAGAGGTCCGGATCAGATGGAACAATGGTTTTGGTTCGCTTTATAGTGCGAAAACTTTTTATTTTTGTGTCCAGGCATGTGAAAGCTGATGAAGTGCTGCAACATGTTACATCTTTTGTAATCATTGTGAGTAGCCTACCACTGCAGATGAGTGCTCTTTTGTTTTGTACTTGCACACAAGTGAAACAAAACATTGTACACAAGAACCGTTACATAATCTGTGTGTGATGCACTGCTTTGTATACACGGATAAGTGCTGATAGTCATGGTGACAGAGTGAAAAGAGACGTTTGTGTCAACATCAGCAGTCGTAACAAAAGTTTTCTCGTAGCTGTTGAGTATCATTTCATCAGTCTGTGAAGAACTGTGTTTTTCTGTTTCCTCTCTAGATGTCTGCGGCGTTCGTGGACCTCCCAGCGCTCGCCCAGAGCCTCCAACAAGTGCCTCTACATCAGAGACTCAACCTGGAGGCCGAGCTGGTTCAAGTAGGCTGCTTAAATCTGATCGATTGTGGATTTTTAATGTTCATATTTTAACCGTATGTCCTGTTTTCAGGTTTCCACACCAGTGGAGCTGCCCACGATGACGCTCGCACCGAAACAGGAGTTGCCCAAAACGACCTTGTTCACTCCTCCGACGGCAGCCTTGAAAGTCCTCAGCACCAACCAGAAGGTCTCGGTGGCTACAAACCCGGCGTCTGTTCCAAAGTTGCAGGTTTCTTCGAGCGCAGCAGAGACGCCGGTGGATGATGTCGACGAAGAGCTGGACCAGCTGCTCAGTTTACAGAAACCAGTGTTGAGTGTTTCAGGGGAGCAGTCTGTCGGTGTCGAAGATGAGGAGAGTGCAGTTCCAGAGAAAGGTGAGTGGAAACGGCTAGCCTGACTCTGTCCAAAGGTTAATTAGAAAGCTTCACAGGTGCTGGAGCTTCTTGTTCACTTTACAGACTTGAGTCGTATCAATCTTCTCTCCAGAACTGAACAAATAAAAGTTAAATAATAGTTTCCCAAAATGTCAATTTCTTACTTAAATCCACCAATAATCAGGAACTGAATTAAGTCTCATACTCCATCCTTCAGATTAAAATTTCTAGAATCCAATTCTTTTCCCACTATGTTCTTTTAATCTGCAGCGTGCGAGGAAGTGATGGAGGTGATAGAAGAGAAGATGGAGGAGGTGAAAGACAAAGACGTCGCACCTCCCGAGTCTGTTTCCACGAAGAAGGAAGTGACAGAGGAAGACCTGGAGGACTGGCTCGACAGCATGATCTCCTGACAGTCGTCCACCGAGGAAAGACTTGATTAGAGACAGAAAAGGTGTTAACGGAAAGCCTGACTTTGGTTTCAAATTCCCTGCTTCAACTTCCATCAGAATCATAACAGAAGCCAGTTATGAAGTTTACATGCTGGACAGAGAAGTTCGTTTTTTTGCGGTCAAGGTTTGTTTATCTGGTCCCTGGTGACGAACGAGAGGCGTATAGACAGGACAGTACGTCTCGAACATTTGTAAGAATGTGTCATGATGTTCCCTCTGTACTTCATGTTTCAGAGAAATAATCCTCTGTTCCTTGTGAGACTGTGAAAGTTACACACCGCGGGAGAGTCGCCATCAGAGGAAAAGATGTGAGCAGCCGGAAAAAGGGACGGACGACACGTTTGGTTTATTGCGTCAATTACTTTATTCATTTCCTCCCCCCTTTTGTCAAAAGAAATGCGGTTTACCAAAGCTACTACATACATACAAATGGCCATACAATAGCAGCTAACCATTCTGATGTCAATAAATCCTTGAACCAAGTTGTGTTGTTTTTTTTTCCTCATTTAGTTGTGGGGCTCTTCTACTGTGGAAAGAAGTGCAGGCGGGCAGGACACCACAGCTTGGAAACGAAACCAAACTAAGCAACATTTACACAAGGATTATCTAGATTTTATACAACAAATGTTTTCTTTTTTTTTTTTATGTATTTAAAAGCCACAAAACTAGCTCGAGCTAAATCTGCTTGTAACTAATCCAGAACTAGAACGCACTGCTTGTGTCAGGAGGAACAAAAATGATTACTTTTTTTTTTTGTTGCATAGTTTATCATAAGGCACGTCGGCACTTAATAAACACCTTTAAAAGTGTCTCCGGTCCTGGAAGAACCATCTTTCTTCTGTAACTCGTACATTTCATTTGACAGATTTTTTTTTTTTTTGAAAGGCAGATCAGGTCACACTCATGTCATTTGATGATGTTGAACTGGATATCGATAGTAGCAGCACACATCCCATTCAGTTGGTTTGGTAAGTAAGTGACACTAACATCCTGGCGTTAATCTAGAAATTGTGCATATTCAGACATTCAGTTGTCATGCTGTAACCCTTCACGTGTATCAAATGTCTACACACAACAAATTGTGCAACAGGTTGGGGGTTAAGCAAGTGAAAAGGCAATGTGAATCAGAATCAAAAGGAAGGATTTGCATAAAAGAGGCGTCGTGGCAAAGTGACTATTCTCAGGTAACGAGGACTTGGATGCACAAAACCCGAAATGTCCAATCGTCTGTCTCAAATCAATCACTTTCTTTGAAATTATGTTTCGTGTGTCGGAATTCAAAATGAATGATGTTTTTTTTTTTCTTTTTCTTCTTCACATTTTTCGACACCATGGCAGCAGAGAAAAGTCCAGCGAGTGTTCAAGTTCTGTTAACAGGGTGAAGTCGAGTTCAGCGTCTCTTTCAGATCGAAGGAAAGTAGAGAGAGAGAGAGACGGGGGGGTGGGCACCAAGACGAGGCTGCCCCCTCTCTAACCCAACTGGTCCTCATATTGCTTACGGAAGCAGTCTCCAGTAGGGAAGAAGTCCCAGCATCTCTCCTGGTACATCTTCCACACGTAGGACTCCTGGACAGGAAAGAAGATGATACACGTTAGACCATTTGCTGGTTATGGGGAGCCTGAATATCAATATTATCTATGTAAATAATATACTAAATGCTAGAGTGAACATGTTTTGACTGCATACATAATGTGTGATACTGCAGTAAGTTATAGTTGGGGTTAATTATGTTAAAAATATAAAAGCTTTGTGACTTTTTCCTCAACAAGTATCTCAGTTTGGTTCTTTTGCAGTCTGGAGGAGCTGCACCAAAGTCAGTTTAACGTTCCTTTCGCTTGGAAAGTAATGGATTACATCCATCCAACCATTTTCTTCCTCTTATCCGGAGTCTGATCGTGGTGGCAGCAGGTTTAGCAGAGTGTTCCAGAAACGCATTCCAGCTCGTCCTGAGACGTTTCCAGGCTAGATGGACTATGTAGTCCCTCCAGCGGGTTCTGGGTCTGTCCCGAGGTCTCCTTCCAGTTGGACGTTTCCAGAACACCTCCAAAGGAGGCATCCTAATCAGATGTCCTAACCACCTCAGCTGGCTCCTTTAAATGTGGAGGAGCTGGAAGGTGTTGCTGGATAAACCTGCTGCCACCACGACCCAACGCAGGATAAGTGGAAGAAAATGGATTGACGGTAATCCAAAAGTAATGGAAAGTTATCAAGTTACGTTACTTTAATATTGTGATATTTGGGTTAGATTACTGATCCTCGTAACTGTATTGGATTACATTTTTACCTGTTTTTCTTCCTTTGCTGAATTTGGGACATGCATGCACGTTAAATAAAAAAAGGTGCACGACAACAAGTTAATATCTAAAAAGTCAGAGTGAACCCACGCATCCTTTCTTCCTCCTGCCGAGCTGCACTTATGCAACATAACAAGTGGGTTGAAATGTTGCACAAGTAAAAACCTACTGAAGTCTCTGTAACCTTATTTGCTGTCTTAAGATTGATCAGACAACACGACATACAAGAAGATAACTCTCGGAAGAAAACGTTGAAGAAAACCGAGGCTGTGAATCTCGTCACGTACCTGACCCGTGTGTTCAGTCTCGTCCTTGTTAATCAGGTACATCAGGAAGAACCTGCACACAGGAGGACATGAAGGCGTCATCACAAAAATCTGAAGCACTTCAAACTTCATCCTGCTCGAGGCTGCACTCACAGGTAGTTGGCTAGGTTGTGCTCTTGTAAGGTGTGGGTTTCAAACCCGTGAGGCGTCCGGTCAAAGTAATCGTTCCCAATGCCACAGATGAAGCATTTGGTCTGGAAGAAGAAAAAGACAGGATGTTAGATTTTGATTCAACTCGTAAGGTAAAGTTAAAGAACTGTGCAGCACAGTTTTGGAGCCGAGTCTCACCTCCATGTCCTCCTTCACCTGCTCCTGCTGGTCTCTCAGCTCACCAAAGGCATCAATGATCAAACCTGAAGGAGGGAGCGACAGTTTGTTGAGCACAACTTATCACACGTGATGTGTGTTATTTATGCGTTTAGGACGCAGAACAAGATCGGTCAAGATATGGAAAATGCAAAAAGATACTCCACCCTGAATGATGGCCAGCAGGATGACGATGACGAAGAAGAAGAAGGTGATGTCAAACAGGATGCGGTAAAGCTCGTAGGGGTCTCCGGCTGGGTCCTCCAACTCGTCTCCAATACCACCTCCAGCTCGCACACCCACGTACATGTGGAACAAATAGCACTGCAGAGAGGAAAATGGGAAACAAGCTTAGAGCTGCGCAGTCGTTTCACACGTTTTTAAAGCTGAAATTATGAGTGGAGTATTAAAGGCAGCTGGATATTATCCTGTGGAAGGTAGAGATGGAAAATGAATGAATGAAAACTTAATGTTCATCCTTCATATGCGACTTTGTGGTTAATAATTCATAGCAAAAGATGTGTCAAATAAAAAGACTCAATTCAATAAATAGTTTGAAAATGACTCATTTTTAAAATCATCCACATCTCTCACCAGTGAAAAACGATAAAGCGCACACGCTTGCATTCCTGCAGCAGCCTCAGGAATCTCTTTCAACACTTGCCCTTGCTGTTGTCTGCAAGCCTCATTCACTTTGACAAAGGGAAACTGTTTTTAAATGTCACAAACCTTTCGTGGATTAATAAAAAAAAAACACGTACCGTCATCATGTCATCACACTTCATGTCGGGCTCGTCCTCATCCTCGCTCTTGTTGTAGAACTTCCTGAAGAAGTTGAAGGCCACCACGGTGTAGAGATAGACGACGACGGCCAGCAGACCCACAGTCAGCACAAGCTGGAAAATTCATTAAAATACGATACTTACATTCATGGAAACATTTTATGTGACCTTTACGTGTTCCCGGAGACAGTTTGAGCTGAGATTCGAGAGGGCTGCAGCCTCTTTGGAAAGCACAAACTCTCTCTTTTCTTGTTTAAATGTAGCTTTTGTCAGAGAACAAGATAAGTTAGATAAATGTCAGGGAGTTTAGAAATAGGGAAAGTGAAGCACAGAAGAACTGCAACATTTTCAAGGCTTCTACAGCTGAAATAAGTAGTTCTGTAAGAATAAAGACTTTCAGAAATTTAAGGAAACTAAATTCATACCATCTTTAATTTGTTTGATTATTTGTTGAAAATAAACTAGATACAAGATGCTCAAACTGTGCTCAACCTATTTCTAATCACATAAAATCTCTTCACTGTTTCTCACGACAACACTTGCCAAATAAAGTGTGAACGACCCCAGCTCCAACAGAACGTTCTCCATAAAACAGCAAATCCTGTCGCCTTTGACGTTTTATTTCCATTTATTTTAAATTTATTTCACACGATGTTTATTTCTAGATATCCTGTGACCTGGGAGACTGTGAGTCCTCAGAAGTATACACTTTCTATTTCAAAGCTCCATCCTTTTTCTTTTCCTTTTTTTCCCAGAAGATAATTTCTTGATTCGATTATGTCGGTATGAATCACACTGCTTGTTGGTCTCTCCCTGTTAGCACAGACCACATGAAGATCTTTCAGAATGAGACGAGGGCCTAAAATAAGAGTTACGCTTTAATTTGAAGGCTTTCTCCTTCAAGAGTAGAAGCTCAGAAAAAGGTCAAATATATACATACTCTCTATCTGTACTCTGGCTCCCTCTGCTGGCTTCAACTACTTACCTGCTTGCCGTTGTGAGTGACAGACGACAGGATAGTACGGAGGGTTTTGAAGCCCATGGCGATGTCCAACAGATGGGCAGCAAAGAAGAAGTTGTTGAAGTGTCCAAAAATGGACATGGTGGTGTACCAGATCAGATACAGGAAGTACTACAGGAAAAGAAAAGGGCCAATCAGAAGGGACTAATTATGGTTTCAATTAAAAAATGACACATAATTGTATTTTTGAGCTTGTATTCTTTATATTTCACAACACAAAAAAAAAACAGCTGAGATAAGGTAATGTTGCCCATTCACAGCAGAATTGATGCAATTAAAGCTTGTTTTTATTAAACAGGGTTATATTCTTTCCATATTTTTTCCCAGTGACGGCGGTGTGAGGTGCTGATTACACATCAAATAAACTTACGTTGTCAGTCAAGACCACTCCCAGTTTCCAGATGTGGTACTTTGTATCAATGGAGCTCAGCCTGTCGAGAAGAAAAAGTGTTGAATCACAGTAGGGGTGTGCAATCATCAAAAGCTATTTATGTAGGAGGATTATAAGGTGATTTGTGCAGTCTGGTTTTATCTATTTTTTTATGTTTAAACTCAGAGATTCACCTGCACCGGTTTTTCTGTGCTTTGGTCGAGTAAAGCTCAAATTTTCAGATTTGAATCGAGCTCTTTGAGTACAAATTTAACACCCAGATGAAGTCACCACTGTCCATTTACAGTGGTTGTCAATAGGGGTGTTGATCACTACCAATAAGTCAGTGATTACTTGAGTGACTGCTAAAATCTTTGGTTAAGAAAACTCTTTTTTTTAGCCTGTACTTGGTTGCAAAACAAAAATACCCCAGAGTCTAACATTCCAGCTGCACCGCGGCCACCGGAGCGCGTAAAATGACCGAATCTGAGCAAATGAACAGTCTGGTGGGCAAAACACTCGACGTCAGAGCTGTGCCCGGTGGGATCCAGGGTTTAAGGAGAATGAAAGAGGAAACAAAGGTTGAGTTCTCACCAGGAGAGCAGGGAAGCTTCCTTCTCGACAGTCTCTATTGTGGGGTCAAAGTCCAAAGCACTCTTATCCAGTCCTAAGAGCTCAGCGATGCGTTCAGCTCCATACATGTCGCCGTACTTGTTGATCACCTAGATATTACAGAGGGAGGACAGCAGTAGGAAAGACGTCTATCTTGTTTAGAGATGATGTAGCAACCTAGAAGAACTGGATCCAGTTCAGGATTCAGGATCTCCCCAACAAGAGTTTGATTTTTCAATAATTTCACTACTACTTCTTCTATTCTAGGAACATCAAATGAACAACACATGCCACTATTACCTTTGTATACCATGTAATCATTAGATGTTATTGCTTTATCAGTTTGGCAATTTCTAACACAATACACAAATTCATCATTTTAGGTTGTATTTCTGTACAGATACTAAGGGTACAAACTAACCTTGCGCTTGATAAACTTGTCCCAGTAGTTGCTGGGGAAAGACCTGTAATGGAAAGTAGAATGGAGACGGAGCTCAGCTGGAGTAATAGAAGCAGTTTGAGAAAATGCATTTATTCAGACAGAATCCAGTGCTGTAAAAAACTTGGTTGTCACTCACGGGGTGTTGATGACGAGTCGATCCCACTGGCCCTTGATGTCATCGTCGGACGGCTGTTCGGTGATGTAGAGACCATCGAATTCAAGTTTCCTGGCAATCTCTTTCTCTCTCTTGAACACCACCAAAGGAACCTGGAGTGGAAATATTACCATGTGTAACTAAAACATGTAACGTACACAATGGTATCATCTGCAAAGAAATGATTCTCGACTATAGTACCGACCTTCAGACAGTAGTACCCGAACAAACAGAGGAGTGAGATGACGGTGTGGAATATAGCCAAGAAGCGCAGCGTTGGTAACATGTAGCCGGTGCTCTCCTGCAGGACAAACTCATCCATGTCGAAAAGTGTATTCACGTCGTCTTCCTCATCGCCACCCCAGCGGTTTTCATCATCAGTTTCTTCCTCATTTTCACCAGTGACCTAAAGAGTACATACCACATATAAAATAAATGAATTGTAAAGTTCTGACATCTGTTTCTACGTTTTAGCTTTTCTCTTTGTCCTTCAGTTTCCTTATAAAAGGAATAATTGCTAGAATTGTTCGTGATCGTCACTTTAATCAAACTGCTTAAAAATATCTATTTCAGGTGGATAAATCAGACTAAAGAAATCACATTGGCTCCAACTTAATTTATGCATGCATCTGTGTCTGGAATGAGGATTGTTAAAAAGTTTGTATTGAATGTCTGGTGAGGTTCTTTTGCCAATTTGCAGAAAGTTCTTGTACAGCTGCTTGAGTTATTAAACATTTCAGAAGTCTGGCTTTTTTTTTTTTTCTTTTCTTTTTGCAGTTTGTAGATACAAGTAGATATTCCTAGTGAGAAATCACGACCCAAAAGGTCCAGATTTGGGCGCTTTATTTTTCCATCATTTGAGATTTGACTGGTGCAGATCAATCATGTCATATCTGGAGAAATAGTGCCTTTTCTTTTTTTAACTAAACTTGACTTGAATTACCTTGTAGAAGAGAAGAATGAAGTTGATGGCAAAACACACAAACAGAGCCAGGAAACGCAAGTTGTAGAAGTTACGAGCCAGGTAGTTCTGTAAGGAAAATGTTTGATTAACCACTGACTGCTTTGTAACTGCGTATCCACATTTTGGAAACAATTTTCTGTGCTAAACAAAACAATAGTGAAGAAAAAAAAGATATGTTCAAACTGTAGGTATATGTAATGTGAGGGCTCACCAGCATCTTGTTCCGATAGACGTCCAGAAAAGCGAAGATACTCGACATGAAGGCGGGCGACGCCTCTTTAGGCTGACTCGATTTGGCCTTGGCCTTCTCCTCCACCACTTGCTCCTTGGCCTCCTCCTCTTTTGGCTTATCCTCCTTCTCCTGGTTCTCTGTGCTGTATTCAAAACAGTTCATTTTATTTTGTATGATGACAATTCATTTTCCTCTCACTTTATTTTACTCACTCTGCTTTCTCTGGTTCACTCTCAGGGGTTTCAACAGGCTTGGCAGCAGCTTTCTGCAAGAGGGGTGATACATTTTCATGAGCTGAGAGACTGCATGGAAGAGATAATGAGAAAAGATATCTACGGGGATTAAAATCATTAATCACAGATTTTGACTGCGAACCTTCTTGTGGTCAGTAGACGAGGTTTCACTTAGCTCAGAAACATCACCCAGGCCGGGCTCAACATGTTTCCCTCCTTCCTTCTTGGGCATCGTCAGCAGCTCTATCATCGCGTCGACCTCCGTTAAGTCGCCTGTTGGTGTCATGGCTATATCTAAGTTTCCAGATGACTCTATCGACTCCACTTTCTCTCCTTCACTCACATCTCCATGGATACCAAACTGGGTTGGGTCTGGCATGTTTCCGAGAATGTCTGTCACCTTTATGTTCTTGGCTCCTTCGACTAGACCACCACCGAACATGGAGGACCAGATGACGTGGAAGAACCCGAATATAAGTCCATAGATGCCCTTGAAGAAACCTGTGAAGAGCATCCAGAAGAAGGAGAAGAAGCCTGTGATGATCTCCTTGATGCTCAGCTTCTTGATTTTCTTAAACTGCTTGCGCACGCTTTTAACAGAGAAGATTTGGCGGACTTCGGCGATCTTCTTCTTGACCGAGTGGCATGCAGTGGTGAAGGCAGAGGCAGACTCCAAGGCACCCTCTTCCTCTCCTGCCAGCTCGTCCAGGATACTGTATCCATCTTCCTCTTCCTCTTCCTCAGGCTGTTCAACCACATCCGGCTCAGAGATCTGCGAGGCCAGCTGCATTTCAAAGATGGTGTCCTCGCAGAAATTCACAAACATCTCCATCTTCTCGCTCTCTCCGCCTTCGTTGACCACATCAAAGATGAACTGACGCTTGGACTCTTTGACCTGAGGCTTCTCCCACTGCTCACGGCTCGACTCACTGATCTCAAAGTAAACCCTCTCGATACGCTTTGCGCTGCCCATGATTTCAATACGACCCAGGTAAGGCTCGAAATAGCTGAGGACGCTCTCCGCCAGGTCTAAGAAGGTGGCGAGTCTGGAATCATGCGGCATGTGTTCAGCCAGGTTTGTCAGCAGCACTGCCACGTTGAAGCCAATATCTTTGGCTGGCTCGTGGAATCTCTCCACAAATTCCTTGTAGTTGAACATGTCGTTCTCGTCGGCCTCTGCGCACGAGAGCAGGAATTCAATCTCAGACTGGCTGTACTGCTTCTGGTTCTCCATCGACTTCTGGAACTCCTTCTTTGAAATAATGCCTTTAAACTCAGGGTCGTACTCTCTGAAATTGTCAGAGGTCGTCAGGTCCTTCAGTTTGAGGAACATATCGAAGAACTTCAGGATCATCTCCACATTGTTAGAAGACTCCACCAGGGTGTCAACCATCTGCTTTCCAATCGTACCATTCACCACATTACCTGGAGATGGAGCACAAAAGTACTTACACACAAACAAAATGTATTGTGTACTGCATGATTTGTAGAACTGTGTCAACGTGTTTGTGGCTTTTTCTTTGACAGTGAATGACAGCTTCAGGCTCTTACCCTCTAGCAGTGACAACAACATGACAACCATGTCCTTCTGTAAGTCCATCAGCTCCTTCAACAACTCAATCTGACTGGCATCCTACAAGGAGATTAGAGTCTTTTCGTTAAAGCGTTGCTCCGGAGGACTTTTCCCAAAGCAAAAAACACAAAGTGTGTTGTTAATGCCTTAACTTTAAGATCACCATTAAACAGAGGCTCAATCAAAGTTCTGTAAAATGTATCAAATTACCAACCTATCGTAGTTTTATGGGTGATAATGTTCTATGCTTTAACAGTGGGTACCAATATATATTCTAGGGGTCACAAGATGGTTAAAGCAATAATAAATAAAAGAAATAAAACAACCTCGAACTTGAACTGTTCACTTAGAGTATAACCTGCGATGAGGGGTCACAAGTAAATTCTAGACACCATAATGTGTAAATCTACAGGGATAAATAGATAGAGTGAATTGTAATGTATGCTATGCAAATTATGGTTATTAATAATGATAATTCTATATCAGTATTTTCTGATTTATTTAAAAGTTGTAGTATTTACAGGTTATTAATGAATGTGACTTGGTTGTTTTAGTTGTATTCTCTTAAACTCCTTATTGTTTTTTAAAGAAGATACTTGAATTTGAAGCTTTACTGTACCTGAGACAGCTTCATTTGCATGTTGGCAAATACATGCAAGAAACCCACAACCGCATCCCACAGTCTGCTGTGAGCTAAACTCTGCTGGTTTCCAATACACGGGCCCTGAAGCAAAGAGAGATGATTGGAAAAACACATTATGAAATATCTGATAAAGTCATTTCAGTCTGTACTTGGCAGATTTAACAGTATTGACTGAACGGTTCAGCTTCCTACCTGAATATATTCAGTTAGTGAGTTGAATATCTGCTTGGCAACAGATAAAGCTTTGGAGAAGTTGACTTTTCCAGTCTCATCAATGACATCTTTACCAGAGTAGTACCAGTAAAAGTCACTGATCGATTCCTAAAGAGCACAGATCACATTAGTATTTGATGAAGACGGTAGAGAGTGTGTGTGTGTGAGTGTGTGTGTGTGTGTGTGTGTGTGGCTTTGCACACCTGAAGACGGAGCAGATAGTCCACAGTGCTGATAATGATGTTGACTGTGGTTGTGTTTCCAGTCTGGGTTCTCAGGAAGTTCTGGAAATCTGACGAAAGAAAATATTTTCTCACCCATGGCCTTTCCTCCTCTGGTGAATCACTGCACTGCTCACGGAGCAGCACAATAGTCCAGTTATCAACGAAAACATACATGAGTACAACCTCACCTCCATTGTGGCCCTCGCATAGCAGTTGCAAAAACCGGAAGAGGTCTTTAGTAAACTCATCATTCTGTAGCACCTTGGTACCTTAGAAGAAAAGACATGTTTGTGACTGTGACCCCACATGAAGTCATTTCAGTCTTTATTTACTCAAAATAGGGTCTAATAATATGTTAACCTCCCCTCAGAAGCAACTAATATGAGGCAAGCAGGACAGGTTTCATGTTCAAAACGTTTTGTTTGAAGTCCAGGGTCTTTAGATTGCAGGTTCAAAACTGAATCCAAAGTGCGTTTTGTAAAGATGCTCTTATAATAAAACAGTGAAACACTAGGACATTTCCATAAGCTGGAGGAAGCCTGATAACTTTCACATGCAGGCCACAATAGGGCCTGATGGCGGGTGTCATTTCAGAAAAGAAAGCAGCGGACAGACGAGGTTACATATATATATCTACATAATCCAGTTTAACAGAGCTAAACAAAATGAGCGAGAAATATACATTTCTGTGCGCAGATAAAAAAAACAAACCATGTGAAAGTTAGACATCTGTATGGAAACCAGCTTTGTGAAATAGGCCCCAAATCCAAAGCAAGACAAAGCTTTGCTTAGGCTGTGGAAGAGTCCACAAACCTTCAGTCAAACCCTTGGGAGGTGGCACTTATAAGCCTAACGACAGATTGGAGCATCAGTAATAGGATTTGCATTAGTAAATGTTAACATGAAGGGAAAAGAAACAAATAACACACGAAAGAACAGGCAATGGATTCTGGAGATCCACTTTCTGTGTACACAGTCTGCATGCACAGTGTTGTCCCTACAAACATATTTGGGGGGGGGAGGCTGGGTACCAAATAAAGCAGGGAGTATGAACCACATATATGGAGGAAACATTCAGGATGGAAGCATAGCCATATCAGGATGATCTAAATTTGCTATTTACCCCGCTGAGTGTGGACTGCCATCGATGGTTTTTTTTAAATGAGAGGAAGGAGACAAACAATACACCAAGACATAAGCAAAAAGAGAGGACATTGAGTTACAATACGAAGAGATATGAATATATTGGCTACGAGTGAAAAACAAAATCTCATGCAGTTAAAAAGAATAGTTTTCGACGGAAGGGGGGGGGAAATCATAGGCCTGGGTTGTGTCTATGTTGCGTCTAACGGGATGAGCTACCAATTCCATTCAGTCATGGTAAAAACAAATTCATAACGGTAACGGAGACACGAGTAGTAACAGTGGATTGTTAAACACAGAACTCAGTGGAAATGTTTAGCAGAGGATTGAATGATGAAAAGACGGGACGTAGTTTGGAGGTGAAAAAGCATCAAGTGAAGAAGTGTTTGTGTTGAACGTTGGAGAGAGAGATAGAGACAGGTTTTAATGCTGGACCATGTCCTCTAAGACAAGAAGTTATATACAGCTCTGACAACAGGTGACAGGACACACACCTACCTACCTACCTCCATCAATATAATCACAAACAGAAAGTGGATTTATACCAGGGGTATAACGATCCATCGATCAGGATCAATACATCGATTCGATGATCAACGATCCAACATGACTGACGCAAAGTTAAAACATAGATCCATATCAGCATTTTTCAGGATGCGCCTTTATTTTGAAATTCCCATGCCGCACGTCTGCGTCACGGTTAAACTGAGCTGAATATCTTTGTGGAAACAACTTTGTCTTGTCGTCAGCTGCAATTCTGACATGAGTTCAGGTGGATAGTGTATAAAAGTGAGTATTCCTGAATAGTGTTTAATACACACTTCTATCACTGTATTGTTGGCCTTGTTTAACTCCTACAGCCACGTCCAAGCCGGATGTATCCATTCATTTTATTAAGATAACAGACAGCTATTCTAGGCGGCTGCATCTGTAGCCTGACGATCGTGAAGCTACAAGCTGTACAGCACACGAGTTACGAGTCAGCCTTCAACTTCTGGTCGGCCAATGACAAAACTCTGTGAGTCGGAAAAAGGCACAAGAACTCGGTTTTTGTTTGTCTTGTGTGAAAGGAGACAGCGCTCAACCAGGCAGAGAGAGAGCGAGCGAGGGATGATTTTCTGTTTACTCTCCTCCCTCCTCTCTCTGTGTGTCTGTCGCCATTTAGTCACTGCTTATATCTATGACTGACAGCTGCTACACTCAGCAATCCTGTTTATCGTGTAACAGGCTGTGTTAAACAGGCATATGATATCGCAGGTCCCTGAATCAAACTGGAAAACGTATCATGACAGACTTTGTGATATCAGCAAATATTGTATAGTCGTCCAAAGAATCAATTAGTAGTATCTTTTCGTGATGAACCTCCCTAATTCATACCTGCACTAAACCTCTTGTTACATATGAACAGTTCCCATGATACTGACACATTAATAGCAATGTTATTTTAACTGTTTCATCTACAAGAGCCACACAGCAACTACTAATTAGTAACTACCATTTATCAATTGCTTTGACACCAAGGTTATAAAGTTGTCATGGTTCAGCATTAGCTCAGGGGAAGGGTCTTTTATAACGGACAGCAGAGATCTACTGAACTCCAAGAGATAACTGAGGGCAAAAATGTGGGGCATAAAAGTCGGGAAGGGTGTGATATATAAAAAAAAAAAGACCATCTCTTCACTTACTTGAACCTTCCTCTGTCACCATGCCAAGACCTTCTGCTTTGTTCTGCCTCTCGAATGCATTCAAGTCCAGGACACTGAAGGAGAGAAACTCAAAAAGTCAAATACAAGGCAGCTGATGTCTGTGCAGAAGTTCTTTTTTTTGGAGGTATAGACAATATGAGAGTACCTGCAAGACTGCATCAGTCCTGAGAGGCTCTTGAAAAAGCCCGCATCTCTTTTCTCTTTCAGGTAATCAAGCATTTTCTGACATAAGAAAGAGGAATCAAACAATCCTACCGTCAAAAACAAATGCACCAATAATGTTGATGGATGCACAGAAGAATAATGATAAATAAAGTAATGAGTTGTGTAATCTGACCTGCTGAACTTGCACGTTGCCTCCATTCAGGATGGAGATTCCCAGTTTGAGGGTGCAGGTCACCATGGGGCCCAGACGACCTGATGAAGATGATTAACAGCTTAGCTTCATGTCATTTTATCGCAAAAGAAGTATTTAATGTTTCCCTCATAACGTTTATTATGATTATTTATTATGTTTTTATGGAGCTGTGGCCCAAAAAGAACGTCCATGTCTGTGGTTGAACTATCAAATAAGAAGTCCACCATCAGCCTGGAGAACAGCAGAAAGTTACTTTCCTTTTAGACTGACCACAAAATGCGACGAGCTCATCGTTACCTTTACTGGCGCTGATCATCTGCAGCACCATCTCAGCCGCCCCGCGGGCATGCAACCTCGCCTGCTGATACAGAATCTTCTGCTTTTCCATCTCTTTTTCCTGAGAAACGCACACAGCCATCATCAATATACACTTTATTGTACCTGTGTGAATTGTCTGCAGGTGACGGATGTTTTTGTAAACAGAAATATAAGCAGTAACTGGCATTATTTTATATGTTAAGAGGATCTCTGCCTGAATGGGATCGTACCTCAAAAGTCTTTTCTTTCTCTTCTTCCTCTTCTTCCTCTTCGTCCTCTGCACAGCTCTGAAGATCAACATTCAAAGCTCATTTTATTTATGTCTTAAAATAAAGTGTTCATACATTAACTTAAAGGCTTGAACACTACCTTTGCCATCATGTCTGCATACGCAATATACAAAGGATCTTCTTCCAAGTAACTGAAAGGGAGTAACGTGAGGTCAAAATGTGTCAATATACATTTTATACTACATGCAGCAATATATCATCATCTGTAAACAAATCTCCACTCAACAAAATCAGCAGTCAGAGACTGTTCAAAGGATCACGACAGAAGTCATTCCAGCCCACTGCCATCACACTTTGTAACGACTCCCCGCTGTGCAGAGAGACTCATTCTGTGACAGTTGATGTTTTGAATATGGACATTAACACATAACTCACACTGACTCTTTCTCTAAGAATGCACAATGCACATTGTTTCCTGCTATTAGACTTTTTAATTCTGTTCATACTGTAGCCTTTTTACCCGACTACCTCATGCCCGTTTGTGTTGTAATATATGTAACACGAGAAATTTACCTTCGAGGATCAATAAAGTACTCTCTGTCTCTCTCTCCACAGCATTTCGTAGTAATTAATTTCATGTAATCATGATTATGTAATCAAAAAATTAGATTTACTTTAGTTAGTTACATTTTCAAGGATTACTTGATTGTTACTCAAATGTTTGTGTCAATTTCTTTCGTATAAGGTGCAATGTTTGATTCTGAAGTAAACCAAAACAAGATTAGATTACATTTTCTTTTAAATCCAATATATTACATTACTTAATTACAAAAATTGCCGTGTAATTTGTATTCTGAATTTGTAAATGACTACATGTGGAAGAAATCTCACCCAACACCATCTATATGACTGTTCAGTAACAAATAAATGATGAAATGTGCTAAAAGTAGCCAAACATTTTACTTTTATTTAAGAAATATGAAACAAACTCAAATGCATGCTCACTGTAACACAGACTCTGTTCGCTGATTTAGCTCTCTCACCTTCTCTCTGTCAGAGCGTTGTGGCTGAAGTGCAGAATAAGTTGGTGGAGAGGGTCTGGCTGGATCTCAGCCACCTCCTCTTCCTCCTCCTCCACAATTTTCATCGGGGTTTTCTGCAGTTCCACAGGTACGAACAGTTAGCTCTGCCCACGTCTAATCTGATCACTAATAATCCCTTTCATGACATAACATCCCAACACAGCTTCAAAAGAAAAAAAAAAAAATAATAATTCATCTTCACAAAAAAGAATTGTGCCCATTCACACATTTGTCAAAAACACTGAAATGAGTCAGTAACATTCAACTATAGCATGCAGATGAGTTTTTGTCATGTCCTGATGATCCGTGGAAAGGACAGGACGAGGAGAGTTACGAGTGGATGATGAACAGCCTTGGAACCAGTTTTCAAATACATGCATGTTACAGCAAACAGATGCAAGCAGTAAGCGATTTGGTGATATGACTTTGAACATGAAGAATGATCCTGACAGTATAGGAGCCTGACACAGAGGGACTATCACAACTACACAAATCTCCAAAGAGTCCAAAACTATGCTGACAGATTTGTAGAATAAAAAAATTATCTTTCCCAACAAGAACTGTATCTACGGGTGCAACTTTAGTCTGATTCAATGGCACACTTTTAGCGTCTTGATGAATTTGCTGCACATCTGCATACAGAGATCTAATATGAAATGTGATCTTCACATGACTACGCGAGCATGCCACTGACGTCACGGCCACAGAACGTACTGTAACGTCACCTTCACACTCACACTACAGACTTACAGAGTACAGCGAAAAGACAACTGATGGGTTGGATCCAGATCTGACAGCGAAACAGCTAGTGACTCCTAGTGAAAGGCCCTCCTTACCACTGCTGTCAGAAAGGCATAGCCTGCTTTTCTAGAGCTGTGAGCGCCGGAGCTGGCCCTGTGTCTCCTGAGTTGGTCATGCAGCCTCTGACCCCTGATGGATCTCTGTTTGAAGGGTTTTGCACGCCTAGAGCGGGCGCCCCTGGGTGCTTTGGGCGAGGTCCCCACCCGGGCCCGCTCCAAAGGCTCGACGGGCGTGGAGCTAAAGAAGCATTCGGCAGACAGGACTGGCAGAGGGGTGCCAACGCAGGGCACGTGGGGCAAGGGCAAGGCGAGCCCAGTACTTACTGCCAGATCCTGAACTAGCTTCTCCTCAAAGGAGTACTCCTCTGCCTCTATCCAAAGTCTCTGATAGGCCGGGATGAAGAAGTTGATAGCGCGATGCCTGGGGAAGGGGGGGGGATGGTGAGGGGAGGTGGGGAGGGAGGTAGAGTGGCATTAGGGTGGGTTCAGGTGAGTTTTTTTTTTTTTTTTTTTGGAGGAGACAGGAAGGAGAGATGTAGAGGAGGGGGGGGAGGGTTACAGGAAGTGCATTTCAGGCAGGGTGGTGATTGGTCAATGTGGGACCCACTGGCTCTTCTGACTGGTCACGTTTGGTCTCTAAAATAAGTGCAGTTACTTCCATCAGGTTGTAAAATTCATTAGAGGAGCATGCACACTTTAGGGGAGATATGCAGTTTTCCAACACAGCAGCGCATCTACAACAACAACAACAACAACAACTTCTACTTCTCGTGTAATTGTTAGATCTACATCGCTTTGTTTCCGTGACAAAGACGCACAGACGTGTTGTAAAACTGCACAACCTTTGGAAAAATGTGATGAAAAATAAATCTTCATAAGAGCAGGAAGCAAAATAACATGAAACATCTTTTATACTGTGAATTACTGTAATCAAGCATACTTTTTTTTTGTAAACCAGGTAGCCAACTAATTAAGTCAAAATTGTATTCAATAATTTCTCTTTCTTTCTTTCTGTCTGTCTTTCTTCTTCTTTCCTTTCTTCATTCCTTCCTTCCTTCAGGGTACACCTGAAATGAGACAGCTCGCAGTGGGTTTCCACTTTTCCAAATAAGTTTGTTTCAGTCAATTCTTGGGCTCATTTCTAGCTGACCAATCAGAATCAACAGTGCAGAAACAATTGGTTGCTAGGCAGAGATCGGTCCACAGCCTGGTGGATGAAGGGAGGGAGGTTGAACAGATGAAGCATTCGCCCCGTAGTTTCACTTTACCGTCAGCAGGGAGAACAGGCGGTCAAAGCTGGAGGCTTTGAACGCCCTTTCCAGCCAAACCTCCCGATAGCCATTCAGGAAGTAATTATTATTTTTGTATCTGAGGGAGGATGAGGTAGTGTTATGCAAGAAAACAACACAGAGGAGAGAATGTCATTAGGGAGGTGAAGAGGGGTTTACATGGGCACACATTCAAGAAAAAGAAAATGCCCCCACCCCGCCCACGACTACTTGGTGATTGCTTGTTATGTACGGTTAGACTGAGACAACCTTAATCTTAACTTTATTTTAAATAACTCATGTCAATATTTAATAATTGACATTTAAAATCAGTTCCACGAGTGTTAACAGACGTAGAAGGGATTCACCTGGGTAGATTGTAGAGGGGAGCCATGCGGAAACAAGCCACCACAGCACGCTTACGCTGTTTGGACAGCAGCTTATGAAACACGGACTTCTTATTTCTGAGAGGCTGCTCCACCTGACGGAGGAAAAGAGACATCGCAGTGATGTTATATGTGTAGCATTTCATTTAGATAATAGAAATGTGGCTAGTTCAGCCTGGTTGCTGCTTTATATTCCAAAGATTAAACCAGTAAATCTTCTGTTAATCGCTGATTTAATTCAGCGTTTCACCACCTGAAAGTCACATATTATAGGCAAGATATTTAGAAAAGGCTGCCTTTAGTATCACATATTATAGGCAAGATATTTAGAAAAGGCTGCCTTTAGTACTCTAGTGATCTACTTTTATGCACTTCATCAGGTACACATACAACAAAAACTGTTGCTGTATTGGATCACATTGGATTGTACAGGTGTGCCTAACCTGTGATGTACTGTTGAGTTTTTTTACCTGCTCCAGGTGGAAGACAGCAGCAGAGATGCTCTGCACTCGGTCCACTGTGTGCTCTGAGTTTGCCGGTTCCTCGCTCTTCACCACCACGTCCTTGTAGAGGTTCAGTTGCCACTGGACCGCTGGGTCGTCAGACTACAACACAAGAACAATCAAAATCAATCAATAAAACAGCGGCATCGTACTAAACAATAGTGATGATAACTACGCAGACGACATCTTACCTTGTCCTGGAGATGGAGATTCAGACGCAAGTGCTCCTTCACCTCATCATCTGTGTCTTTCTATGAAAGGAAACAATGCAACGCAGTCTTAATACACAATTGCCATCAATAATGCTTATATGCATATGATGTCATCACAATGGACAACAAGTCTGAATATACACTACTAGACGTTGGGCTGCCTGAATAGAAAAAGTGACGGTTCTTGGTCAGTATTTAGGTGGTTTAAAAAAAACTTTGCACCCCAGCTTACCAAACTGTAGCGTATCTTGGCGAGTGAGATGAGCTCCTGGTCTCCTGGGGTGCACATGTTGAGGCCGATGGGCAGCATCTTCTTCAGGGCAGCTATGATCAGAGAGGTCTGGACGGAGTAGTACTCGCCTCGACGGCGTTTGTGTTTCCTCTCCTGGTCCCCGCCTGACTACAAGGAGAAAGGAGATGAGCTTACTGTTTGATCACGAGGGAACTCTATGAAGGGTTAAGCACTCTAAACCCACTTTTAGTACTTTTAAGTGCTATCTTAAGACTCATCTTTTTATATTGGAGGAACCGAAATGTGTATATGGCTTGTATTATTTGTTTTGATCGTGCATGTTCTCTAGATCACCATCATTTCCGGTAATTGGCACAGGATTCTGACAAACGAGGCGAGTTAGACTCGGATATTTTCTGTTGACAGTCTGGCTTCGACTCGTTTCATTACTTCTTGTTGTGTTATGACAAGTTAAGTTATTCTTTTGTTTAATAAAAAACATAAAATGCATCCAACGTGACAGTAAAGAGCCTGCTTAGACTCTTTTAATTAATGGTGGTCGCTACAAATGTTTTTGTATTCCTAATTTAACTTCATCCCATTTTATTTTCATACCTGAAAGTCTGAACCAAGTCTGGTGTTTTTGTTCAGTTCATTTTGTTTCAGATTGCAATCATTCAAGAAGAACTATGTATGAAATATCTACATCCTGTTGTGCTGTGTCAGTTCAATTCAATCCTCTCTCTCTGCCCACCAGAACTTCCTGTAAATAGTCCAAATGTCTGAACCATTCAAAACAAAACATGTGAGAGAAACAAACCATTGTTCAGTTTGGTTGGACCAAGTTTCAGTCCAGGAGAGATTTCACACCGGAAACTAAATCTGAAATCCTGTTAGCAATGACTTGCTGTCAGGGCACAAAAAGTGTGTTTCACCCTCAAACCATTGATTAAGATGAACCACAGACTGGGGAACCAAAAGTTCTTCTTTGACATAAATCAGTTCAAAAGCAGCAGAGAGTCCTCCAGGATCAAGAACTGGAAAAGCTTTTTCTCGATCATGTCAAAACACCCAAAGGGTGCAAATAAATAAACTGCACGGCTCTGCCAAAGCAAATAAACAACAAAATCTCATAGCGACAGCAAGTTGATGCTGCACTGATGCTGTCACCATCCAGATATACGGCGCGGCTTTACTACGACAAATGTCCGCGTTAAATGACGTGTCGTAAACCCTCGGAGTAGAAGTGTGAACTCGTATAGTTGATTTGTAGAACATCTCACATCTACATATTCAGCGTGTTCGGTACGTGTCAGTGGATCTATTAAAAAACACGGGAAAAGTGCTTAGGAAGATGTTTTCTTTCATAAGCAAATACATACAGTAGCAAGAATTGGTGCACTAGGGATTCCCATCAGGCTGAGCTTTTCCAAAGTGCTGACATAGTGAAGGAGAGGAGCAGGAGAGAAGTCCAAATTAAACCCAGGGAGAGAACTGAGATGTACTCTGCTCCATCTCCTGGGTTTGTTACAGGCGGGACAGATGTCTTTCACAATGAAGAAGAGGTCCATTTCCAAAGAAAAATAGTTATTCTTGGAAGGCCTGTGAGTCGCCTTTACTGAACTAAATGTTATCCACGATGACATTTCGAATCTAAAAGGGGCTTAGATTATGAGTTTTACTGTCTGACAGCACAAACCATTCGATCAATACTAATAACGTGAGGATTTCTTGTCTGGGTAATGACATTTCTGGTTTACAGAGCTCAATTTCTGACCCTGCTGTTTTTCATTCATGCCCATTTCATTGCACTGATTTCTTTAATATTTAAAGGATAATACCTTTTTCTATTTTCTAACAAATGCCAGGAAAACCACTGATGTATCAGTCAGCCTCTCTATACCTATTTGTTCCTAATGAAGATGTAAACTTTCTAAATGTCTCAAATTCAACTCAATTTTCAAAAAAGTCTCAGTCACCTCAAGCAACGCTGTTTAATCGACACTTGTTAGTTGGACTGATTTGTTGTTTCAGTCTTTAGTCTTTCTAGAATATCACCAGACTTTAATGTGTTTCATTGAGATAATCGTGTGTCATCAGCAATCTTGTATTCACCCCGTATCTTATGTAATATCCGTCATATTTACCTTGGACATCTTCGCCTTGCCCTCTCCAGTCAGGAAGCCCAAATTGTTGATCTCATTCTGAACCACAAAGTTTTGCTCCTCACGCTTAAAGTTCTGGATTCAGAGGACAAAAGAAAGGGTGTTAATTTTTTTATTTAATCCATTGTCATTATTGTGATAGCACACCTGGACTGACTGGTGAGACTTACATGGGACTTGCACCAGAGGATAAAGATCTCAGCCACCATCCTGAAAAGCTCAGTGGAGTCTGCATCCGGCTCCTTCAGCCACCTGGACCTGGAATGGACGACGACATGAAGCAGGGATATTAACTTGCGTCACATCTGTGTGGTAATGGTGCACAGTCAATCAGAAATATCTGTGGATTAAGCTCGCCAAACACGCCATCTTTCTGATATTGTACCTGTTGTTGTCCACGTAGCGGATGAGCATGGGGTAGAAGGCGTACAGGTCTCTGCAGAGCACAGCGAACTCATCCAGGATGAGCAGCTCGGCCTCCTGGTTGTCACCTTTGCTGTCGGCCTTTAGGAGCTCCTCTTCAGATACAACCTACGTTTGCAGCACATCAACAACTCATCTCCAGTAATCAGTTCATTAGTATCAACGTCCTCACACGCAACCCTTCCAACTCTTTGGTTATAACCTCCTGTCAGAGGTATTTTTACTCTCAGTAGCTGAATAAAGTGTCATGTTCCTGGACAGCTACAGGTTTAGCAGCTTATGATAGAGTCAGCGAGATGGATAAAATGTGCTGCTGTTAATACCCTGTATAGCAGATTTCAAGTTCTCACCTTCACGGTCTTCTTCTTCAGTTTGTCCAGTGTGGGCAAGAAGTGAGTTCTCAGCAGATCTGCTCCAGCCTTGGAGATGATTGGCTGAGAGTAGACTGGAGAGAGAGACAACGGAAAATATATATTCTGGGACATGTGCAAGTTAGAAACTGATGCTGTCAGGAATAAGACAGGTTTCTGGAAGGATTTGCAATTCAAGTTTCAGTCCTCTGTGTCCCCAGAGATTATTGGCTCTGGCGTCAACCATCGAGCTATATTTAGCCCCAAAAAAACAGAAGTTTTAAAAGTTAGTCAGCAAGTTCACTTTTTATCACTGTCTCTCTGAATACCTGTCTCTCAAAAACAGGAAATATTAGTCAAAGAATAATTAAATATAGGACACTGTGACTGTGTTAGAAGTACTATATTAAAATGTGGTTTTATGAATGGTGAGGAAAGAAGTGCCCACACAGCTCCAAATGAAGTTATGTGGCCATTCCTGAACTCCCAATGAGGAATGTGCTCTGAATGTTCTACAAAAATTTAAAGTTATTGTATGAATATGAGGTTCTAACATTGGTTTGCACATATCGAATGAGTTTTTTCATTAGTGTGAAGCTGAAGTTTGACTTTAAATGTCTGTTGTATCATGTTTGTATCATGTTTTTCAAAATAAAAGAGTAACAAGCAAGGTAGTTTCTACATCTGTTGAGAAAAATAGACAAAACTCACCACCTTATGTAATTCATATTTCTGTAATGCCATTAATCCCCCCCCCCCAAAAAAAACCCCCAAAAATCTGAACCTTTGATAAACCCTTCCAAATCCTTTTTATTCTTCCTGAGCCCTGAGCCTTACCTGCAATCCTCTTCATCCAGGGTGCGTCATCGATGCCCAGGTTACTGTTGAGGATCTTGAGGATGTTTCCCAGGATGAGGCTGAGGTGTTCAGAGGTCACCATAGTGCAGCACTGGGCACCTGCAGGTGAGTTCTCCGGACCTTTCTCCCACCAATAGGACAGATAGTTACACAGCATGGGAAGGATCACCTCAATCACCTGCAGGAGACAGACGGAAAGTGAAACGTCTGGATGACCGAAGGTCATAGCTTCCAGTGATGACTGAAGATTTGGACTTTTTGTCATGTACATCTCGATTCGGCAACACACACTGATCATGTCTAATAGCAGTATTTTACTTTCTGATCGTGACAGCTGAAGAAGATGTATGCCATGCAGTAAAGGGCTGTGGGTTGCAACCTCATACCATCATACCTCCTCCTCCCTGCTTTACAGTGGGAACCACACATGCAGATAAACATCACTTGACCTTCCCTGTGTCTCTTCATAGGAACCAATAATCTTAGATTTGGACTCATCAGATGAAAGTACAGATCTCCACTGATCTATTCTAGTCTACTAAGTCTATTCCTTTTGTTTTTGGACCTAAAGAATTCTCTTATTCTTCTTGTTGGTCTGCCTTAGTGGTGATTTCTTTGCAGCAATTCAACCATGAGCTACCCCACGAGGCAAGAGGTATATTTACTGCAACTTACAGATATCTATCTATAACTCAATATCATACAGGTTGTGGTGGCACCAAATGCCTCAAAACTTGAGCTCAGTATGTCATCAGTTCTTTGGACCTGTGGCATGTCGCTGTAGCGAGCACCAGACTCCGAGACATCGTTGACATCTTTTAGCAGTCTGTCGAGACGAGGCATCTCTGGACACATCTCCTCCACTGTGTCCGGCATGCTGAGGACTAGAATAGAAAAACACAGCGATGTCAGAGGACAGTAAAATGAACAGGAAAAATTCAAAAAGGACGATCAGGTGGACACTCACTGGCTCTCTCTCGGGGGGTCTTGGTGTTGAAGACCGAAAGCGGGTTGTGGGCATTTAAGTCGGTCTCCAGGAACGCCACAGGCATGGCCCCCACCAGAGTCGCCAGGCTCTCCCCCAGCGCTGGAAGATGCCTGCAGATCCATGTGAATTCATACAGTGTAACTGACTTTCAACACGGCTTTGAACACTTTGTTCTTCTGCGTCTTCACAGAGCACCACATGGAGGCTGAGGTCAGTTTGTTGTCAAACTTTTTCACTGGTTATTTTACAGCTCGAGTCAGCTCAAGGTGGGACGCTGTCGTTTCCACAACAGTTTTGGGATGCTTTATTGGCGTTTAACAGCCAGTCAGGGAATAATGCCACAAAATCGTGGTTTTAATGAAGGACATTTCACAGCACAAAGTGTTTCTGTTGTGTCCTCTCCACCTGGGCCATGAAATCTTTTTACTTTTAATAGATTTTAATAAAATATGATCGTCATCTTGTCTGGCAAAAATCCAAACGTCTGTGTTCAGTTTGTAATACATACTGTGCCACAAACACTGTGGCATACATATTATCGTAGAGAGTAAAAGAGTACACGAGGTACCATAAGTAATTTCACAGGTCCTGATTGGATTTGTCACCAACAGAGTTAATCAAAAAGCTTAGTAGCCGTATCCTAATTAACAGTGACAAGCATAATGTAGTTTATGAATTGCTATTTCACAGTTCCCTGATACCAATTTTCAAAATGACTGGAATTACAGCACGCCTTCAGCAAGGACTCTTTAAACTTAATGATCAAATATAGAGATCTGTTCGTTTTACATTCTGCTGCCTGGTTTAAGAGAAGTTACCTCTCCACAAAGATGTTCTTTCCTGTTCCCAGGGAGTAGAAACAGGTCAAGATTCGGTAGCAGGACAGCTGCACGTCATCCACTGGAACAGACAAAAACATTCATCGAGAACTTTATTTATTGATTTATTTACCCTGCAACACAAAACCTCCCAGCATTATACTACAACACTCCAGGAACAACATTCCTTTGGGATTATGGCTTGTAGGTGTAGCTACGGTGTAAAATAGTTTTACATGTTTCATACTCTGCAGAAAAGGTGTACATTTTATGACCTTCTCACCTTCAGTGTCTCCTCGTGGGAACTACTGATTTCCACTGTCTAATGTCTATTTCTTTTGTGTTTTTGGCCCAAACAATTCTCTTCTTTTTGTTGGTTTCCCTGAGAAGTGGTTTCTTTTCAACAATTCAACCTCATGAAGATGATCACAAGAATACCAAGATACCAAAACAACAGGAGGCTACTTTAAAGAATCAATAAATATGTTTGTTTACCACATAATTCCATGTTTGTTATGTGTTATTTCATAGTTTTGATGTCTTCAAAGTGTCAATCTATGATGTAGAAAGTAACAAAAGCAAAGAAAAGACATTGAATGAGAAGGTGTGTACTTTCAGTTTTGTCTTTGTATGCAGAGGACTTTAATAATATGTACATCCATTTATTGTACTCTTGCTGGCGATCAAGTCTGCAGAAAAACAATAGAAATAAAGCAAAACAAAAACAGGAAAGGGTTGGTCTGGGAACATAAACTCACACAGCAGGTCCACTCCAAACTCATTATTCCTGATGTGCTCAAACAGGGCGGTGAGGATGGGCAGCAGCGCCACAGTCACATAGTTGATGCTCTGACTGACGCTCTTCATCTGGGCACGAGACTGCATGAACTTCCCCAGTTTTAGCATCTCCAGCAGCTTCTCCAGGTCCTCTGACGCGTTCTCAAAGAACGTCCTCAACCCGGCTTTGACCAGCTCCGCGCCAGACTTCATGACCGTTCTGAGATGACAGAACACAAGGCCCGATATGCACACACAAAGACGACACTGCCTACTTGATGGATCATTGTGCATATACAGATGACGCTTACCTGGTGTCGAGTGAGTTTGTGAGGATGTGCAGGCAGCTCACCATCACTGCAGAGTCACTTCCTGTGAGAGAAACATTACTGTAGACGTGAAAAGAGATTTAAAGCAAAGAGGCACACGAGCATTCGGACAGAGTTCAAGCAACCCTTACCAAAGAGAGAAATCCTGTGTCTGACAAGAGCTGCCAGCTTACAGAACAGGCTGGAAAAGAAAGACGGTAAGAAAAGAATTGAACAAAAAGCTTCAGAGAGAACAAAGAGCTGAAAAAGGCAAAGTAATGCAGGAAATAAGAAAAGGCCTGAGGAAAATATGACTTCAGAGATAAAAGGTTGAATTTTACATATGGCAGAAAAAAACTCTGAATAGCAAAAATCTTACAAAGGAAGAAGTGATTACAAAGATTGCTTCAATACCTGGTGACCATCTCCTTCTCTTTGTTGGAGGCACAGCCACAGCTGCTCAGGCTCTTGCTGGGCGTGGACAGGAAGTAGAGACAGTGGTTCTTAAAAGTTTGATCTATCAGAGGAAGCAACACCTGGAGGGAAGAAATGCAGCTGTGAGACTAAAACCTCAACGAAGGTTAAGTTAAACTCATCAATATTTCAGTGGTTCATTTGAAAGAAGCGTGAATGGACTTTCAGACCTTGGCAAAGAACTTGATTTCCTGGTCATGAGGTGATTTGTCCGTCTTCCCACTGGTGGCCATAGCCTCTGGAATAACAACAAAGTGTCATGGATGAGTTCTGAATCAAAGTAAGGCACCTCTGAGTCAGTCTCCATAAGTCTCCACGTTAAAATGTCCAACTTCACAGCAGAAATAAACATGTTTACAGCCTGGTACAAAAACAATTTTGGTCTCTATAGCTCAGGGCAGTCAATAATCCACTTCTTTGCCAATTTTTAGATTACTGGTAGTTGGAAGAGTCAAGACCACCAACATGGGGCCGGCCAGAGTCAGACAGATTTTGAGCTTCAATTCAGCTCTTCTGAAACCTCACAGATGTGCCGTCCATTCTTTAGACTGTCAGTGGTTAGTGTTCATTGTACCTGAGTTTGAAATGCCACGCACTCACCAAGATGAGCGATGAACTCCTGGGCTGAGTCGACATACTTCAGCAGCTTTTTGAGGAACTTGTAGGAAAAACGTTTCTCCATGGATGACGACTCCTGCTCCATGTCCTTCAGACCTCTGTCAGATGAAACACAAAGGACGTTTTTACTCATCTTACTACCAAAAGCAAAGTCTGTCAGTATCAAGAAGAAAAGGTTTGTATTCATAGTAGGGGTCATAATCAGGTGAAATCACGGCAAATTTAGGGTTTTATTTTAGTAAGTGAGTAAACTACTTTGAGTTATTGGGACAATATTTTTTAGTTCAATAGAAGATAAACTGGAGCGAGTGGAGGTTAACCTTGTGATGGCATAGCCACTGATCTGCAGAAACTTGAAGAGCTCCTGGGCCTTCTCTCGGTCTCTGTACTTCTCTTTAGCTGTCAGGGTGTCATAGGGAACCAGCAGTGGGTGGGTCCCTCCTCCTGGTAGGTCAAATCAAATTCACATTTTATACAATTCAATAGTCACACTCCCATCAATCACAGCTGTAATATTTCAGCCCTCCCAGGATGAGATGAAGTGTGTATTTCTAAAGTGTACGTTTACACACCTTTGCTAACGAGTTCAGATTTCTTCTTCTTGGCCCAGATGTTGTGGTAATTCTCTGCAACCACCTCCACCATGCCCTGCAGACGCAGTAAAAAAATGCAAATGTCACCGCTCTGAGTATTTAACAACTTATCACAACGATTATATTATTAGAAAAAGTCAAATAAAAACCAACCTGTAACTCTCGAGACAAAGTGACATTGTGCAAGTCCATCGGGGTCGGACTGAATCCATTAACCTGACACAAGCACAAAACTGTGTTTTAATATTAAAAACAATGAAACACATCAGAGTTATATTATATGGTCGGTGCGGGAGTTACATCCCAGACTCAAACAGTGGCGTTACTTCATGAAATTCTCACATCTACATAATTTAGGTGCATCAACCTACAATGCTTTCAAAAGCTTATTTAAAGGTTAAAATGACATCACGATGACATTCTTTCATTTCTTTATCCACGTTTTTTATTTTTCTGCTCTTTGAAGGACAGCAAGATGATTTCATTGAGCCTCAGTTGGGAACACATAAAAAGTAGTAGTTATATTTCCCTTCAAATCAATGTTATCAATCCAGTTCTTATATGATCAATATTTATCCGAAAGTTTTTATATTTTCTGTTCAAAATGTGAAGTGGACTGTCTTTATACTGCTGGAAAAAAATGTTTTATCTCTATGATTAATGAAGCAAGACATGAGAGCGATACCGTTATTGATACAAGCCATTAGCTTTGTTGCTTAGTGTCCATGAGGGAGTGATCCTCCCATTTAATCTTCTATTGGATCGGTGCTATAAATTATCTCGGCTAAACACCACAGCGAAAGCCGAGGCTACTTAACACAAAGAGGACAAAGACGTCTCTGGAAGAAAGAAGGAGAATGTGAGAAGTATTAAAGTGCCATCGTACATCAGGATGTTTGTACCTGAGAATCGGAGATCTTTCGTTGTTTTTCGCTCTCTCGTTGTTGGAACATGGCTTCTCCCTCCTTGGTCCTCTCAATGTTCCAGCCCATAGCTAACATGCTCTTCAATGACTCCCTCACTGGCCAGCGGTAAGTTTCTCTCTCCTACATGAGGTGAAAATGATTATACAAGTCAGACACACACCTGATCTGACCTGATCTGGAAATGAAAACAACTTATTACAGCCCAAAATGTTGCTTTTATGTGTCAGTAATACATTCCCTTCCTTCCATTAAGTTTCACTGCCAAACTTTTCAAGTTGGAAATGTGTGACAAACTCTGACTTTCTTCCTTGATGTGACCTAGACACTTTTTTCTGTCCTCACAACAGCTTTGCCTCTGAGAAATCTCATCTTCCCGGAGAAGCTGAAAGATTTCTTTCATTAAAAAAAAAACAATCAGCAGTTCAGTTTACTGCTCCCATAGCAGCAGCAGCAGCAGATGTGTGTGTTTACCAGTGTGCATGTACCTTCTCACTCAGCGCTTTGTAAGGCTTCAGCAGTGGATGGGATTTGGACTGCTCATCCATACTGTCTCCATGTTTCCAGCCTGCTGACACCTGCAGTAACAGTTTATCGTACATCATGTAGTACACTGTGTATTTCAGGTATACAAACTCACAGTAATGGCATGCTATTGTAGAATAAAATTTAAATACACATTTGTACTGGCCCTTCTATGTACTTCTATTTTATATGACATAAATGCATGAGGGAGGAAAAACACGTGGATGGGACTAACCTTCTCTGAGGACCACTTGTCATGGGAATGCTCTGCATATTTGTTGGCAATGTACTCAAGTTTTTCAGGAAGGGAGATACTAGAAGGTGGAGATAATGTTTAAATGTTTATTGTTCTTTCAAAGTCATGAAGTCTAAATCAGTTTTAGATGCTAGATTAATTACATCATTGCGCCTTTCATTTTTCCTTAACTCACTTGGCAGTGTTGATAGGTTTGGGATCAAAGTTGCCCTGTGCATCGACTGACGCCTGTTTCTCCAGTGTCGCCCCGAGACTGGCATCCACAAAGTCGGGAGGCAGGGCGCCAGCGATGGCACACAGGCATGACTTGGCCATTTTGAAAAGTTCAGCATCGTACTTCTACAGAAGAGAAGAGATGGATATAGAAAAAGAAAATGTTACAAACTGGGTCTCTCTGCGATGGGGACATCTCTGCTTAGCTACGAAATGGACAGACAACTGAGCTAAAGTCAGGGAAAGAAGAAGAGAAGGAGGTAACATGACAGAGAGCAGGAGAAGTCTGCACCATGCGAAAAGCCTGTCACAAGATGATAAATTATTCATCTGTTTTGGTTTCGCCTGAGCTGCACTGCTCGCAAGCTTCACTTCACTACCTCTGACTACTTTCCGATGAGATGAGCGTTGCACTTAGAGTTGAAAACTCACGATTTTCTTAAAAACAGAACAGAAAAACAACAGAGAGCAAACACCACTCGACTACTAAACATTTTATTATGGAGCACAGAGGGATTTGAGGACAATGTCGCCCGTGTCTTGTGACACTTCTGACTCAATTCTCAGCGACAGAAAATGAGCAAAGAGAAAAACAAATCAAGGGAAATACAGAGAGCAGCTTGCCGGAATCATAAATGATTTCTTGGTCTGCACACATACTGTCAAGCTTATCTTAATATATATCATATTCCACACTGTTTCTGGTTGTACCTTGTGAGAAAGGGAGTCAAAGATTCCCCAGAAGAGTTTCTTGGTGAGGAGGAGCTCCTCCTCGGAGGCAGTGCCATAGCTGCCCATACCTGAAGGCAGGCAGTAGTACTTCCAGTTCTGCTCATAGTGGTTGGTCAGAAGCTAGAGATGAAAGATGAGAGGAAACATGACGATGATCGCGGCATAAAAATCAACATTATACCGGATTATGTGTATGTAGTGTAAATGACAACTGACATTTAAGAAACACAATCATATGTCTGGATGTTCAACTCATAGCTAGTGGGCTGACAAATATAAAAACACTTCAAGTTGCTTGTTATAATTATCTCATATTTTTATGAGCGTCCCGTGTCTCACCCGGATAGGTATCTTGCAGTATTCAGTGAGCATGGGAACGTCGAACACCAGCCGTCTGAGCAGCTGCTGCATCATGGAGGGACGCAGATGCCTGTGAAACGTTAGAATTACATTATTTAAACAAAACGATACAGAGGCAGCGAGGGGAGACTCCCTTGACGTAAGTTTGATTAAAAAAACAACAGCAGATTTAATATAATACACGCACTACTTATGTGATATAATTCTCTTGTGTGCAATTTAACCAGGCTGACCACCTGGACAGAAATATGTGCATACGTCCACTCCAAGAACAAATTAAAAAATTAGCTCACTGTATGTGATATATTCGTGATATGATTTTAAATATGCGGCAGACACATGCTGCATGCATTAAGCTGCATGTTAACTGTGCAAATATAGTTGTTACACTAAAAAAATACAAAAATTTAAAGGAGCATTGATTGAAAAATAACACGGTGCAGCAGGCCTTACTTGCAGATAGCCAGCAGGCACTCCTCGATGGCGTCCCTTTGAGCTTTGGTGAGCGAGCGGCCTTTGGACAGCCGGTAGATTGTCTGCAGCGTGGAGTCGACCAGCTGGGCGTAGTGCTCCGTGCCGGCAAAGAGGGCGGCACAGCGGGTCAGCAGAGGCAGCAGGGCCGAGCCGATGTACCTGTTCATGGCCAACGCCGTCTCAGTGGTGCTCAACGCCTCCTGTGGGACAGAGGACAATACATGTAGATGAAGGATGGAGAGGCAGAGCAAAAAAAAACAGCAACAAGGAATATGACGTGGTTCTCGGGTTAAGGAGAGAAAGTGGAGTTCTTTTTGTTCTTTCATGTAAATTTGTTTTTTTTGTGGCTTTTTATGGATTCAGGCTAAAAATAAGAAACAAAACAGAAGTCGAAAGGTGAAGGCTTGTTATGGATATATGGTAAAAAGTTATTCGGGTTTTCTCTCACTCACCGTGTCCAGAGATGCCGAGGCTCGGAGGTCAGGCAGGAAGCCGACCTCCAGCATCTGGAGCAGGAAGCTCTGGTCCTCGATGCCGTACACTCTTTCCAGGAAGAGCACCATGGGGGCCTTATGATCCGGACAGAAACTGGCTGACATGTCGGGCTCTGTCACTGAACCATCTAAAAAAAGGTAAATGGAGGGGAAAGTTATGAAAATATACACTTTGTTAACATTGTATTAGTTATTTATGTATAATCTGGTGGCTACTATGGAAGTGTAGACATTAAATATTTAGTTTGGGAGGAACAAAAATAAAATAAAAGGATGCTGAGGCGATACAGGCATGTGGAAACTGTGGAATCTGTTAGTTATTTAAGACAAAAAATTGGATATTAAGTTCATTTTAGGGTGGAATTGCTGCTGAAGTTTTAGCTTTCTGTTTTTAAGGAGAGATGATAACTACACATAGAAATGCACAAACAGCTTGTAGGCGAGGAGTGAACAGATATTCCCTCCTAAATGAAGCCCGGCTGCTATGACACATTTACACATTTACATGATAAACCTCCTGCTGGCAGAGCTGAGATGACTTTCAAAGTGCAGAGATATCAAATTATTTTAGTTGCGTTGATGTGTGACTTACAGTCAATACCAGCCAATCAACGGTTTGTTTTTTTCAGATCTCTAGGCAGTAAAGTACGGTGGCATGTTAGTTCAGCAGGCAGCGGAGAAGATATGACTCTGATATACTGCAGCTTGTGTTTGTGCTATATAAAGCCTGATAAAGCGTTTTAATTTAAACTCTGTGTGAGATCAGTTTCAGCCTTGAATCGGGTCCAAAGACCGTTTTTCTGCCTCAGCCGGACGCTTTGCTGTGTCACTTTTGGCTGCTGTTGGAGGGTTTTTTTCCCCCCACACTACTGTACATTTGAAAACTTGCAGCTCCTGGTTCAACCTCATTTATTTCAGTTCACCCGTTTCAACCATCAACATCTGCACGCATGGCTTCATGTAGCAAATGAATATAAAACAACAGCCTCCGAGACCAACATACCTTTATTAACAACAGGCATTTTGAGGGGGATGCTGATGATGCCCACCAGGTCTGTAGTGGGAACCAGAGAGCGCAAGATGGCCCGGATACGCAGCGCCTCGCCTTTACCCGCATTGATGAGCTGTAAGAGATGCAAGTAGGAAATATTCAACCCACTATTTCACTGGAGCGGTCCCTGTTATTGTGTACTGTAGGTTATCTTCATAGCGTGAAGGTAAGTCTGTACATGCCGGAGAAACATTTAGTAGGCTTAGGCGTGGGTCCCACCGGGTACAAGGAGAGTTTCAGAAGCATTACTTTGTTAACTTGCTCAGATTTTTTTCTTGGTTTATATGTGTCCTTGTTTTCCTTTTGACTGTGCTTAAAATCAGAAGTTTGCACAGGGTGTTTTATTTTGAAAATCAACCAGATTCTCTATGCCGTTTCTGTGTCTGACTTCCAGTCAGCTTGATCTGCTCTGTGCTCAACGCTTCTGGGATGCTTCTAAAAATGCATCATGGTGCTTCTGGTGGGGTCACAAACATTGTCTAGAACGGCTGCAGCCACTGAAACTGCGCAGTAAAGGACGGTCTTGAGAATCAACCTCACTTTTACTTGGTCTTGTCTCAGTCTTGAATGAACCGTGATAAATGTTACCAACACTGGTGAAGGAACCAGCTTGAACCTCCCTCTACTTATTTATACTTACTTTATAACAGTGGCTGAACAAATACTAAAATTACAGTTGTCTTTATGTGAAGTCTGAGAAGATGCTCTGGGAGACACAAAAATCTGATGATACTGTGAAGTAACCTGTTCCCTGTACGTTATCCCTGAGCTCAGCTTGTTGTCGAGAACCTTACGTGCATCTCTGGAGCGCAGCGTCCCAGCAGGTCAATGAGAGCTGAGTAGAAGGACATGATGGCGTTGCCCATGTGAATAATTTCACATTCTTCCTCGCTGGACCTTAAACACACAAACACACAAACATCACTGTTACAATATATTTTGGGATACTGCAACCCTCCGCAGTACTAAGAAAAGCAGGAACCACACACTCACAGGTTGTAACGAGGTAGTTCGAGAGGGAAATGTGCACCAGGAGAGAAATGAATGAGGGAAATTTGTGAACATTTATAATATTATTTTGGCACATTACATAATCAATCGCCTTACAGGCCACTATGGTATGGTATTGATTGTGACCAGCTTCCAAATCCCCCTCCTCATTTCATGCAATCACAACCTCCCTGATTAAGATGCAGCCAGCGTATGACAGCCTCTGCATACTGATGTGAGCAGGCAGGCAGGCAGCAAGCCTTTCTACAAACTGACCACAGCTACAAGGCTGCTATATTCTTTTCTCTCAAACCACTCACCAGACAAATATCTCTGTGTTGTCTTCATGTTGAAGCTAAAATGTCTCCAACTCAGTTATTCGAGACTTAATTAAAAGTTAATTTGCGCTGGAAAAATGAACAGATCTCATCATATTGGCAATTTTCTTAGACTTTTTATTTTAAAGACAAGATAATAGAAAAGACAGATGTTTCTCGTCGTGTCGGCCATTACTGCGACATTTTTAAATGTCGCCCCTTCGCTGCCTTTTGTCGCTTCATTTGGATGTTTGAGCTTCACTGTGCAGGATGATTTATGTGCAGAGTTTGACATTTGAAGGATGTTTTCCACATTCATCTGCTGAAAGGGGGGAAAAGTTTCTCTGCGCTCACCTTAAATCTCAGTTAAATGTGTGCAAGCATTATTTTGTGACTTTTACATCTTGCATTTGTTACTTTTAATTGCTTGGTTACAAGACGTCACCCAACATCTTGTATCCAGCAATTAAAAGTCTAAAATAAATCACATTTTAAATCATGTGTATGGGGACAGAGAAATACTTTTTATACACTACATGTTTTAAAGGTGGTTAAATAAAGACAATCTATGATGATTTTCCTGTTTTGGTAGGAGACAAATCAGATGATAAAACTTCACATTCAAACTGACAGCATCCATCCATTTTCTTCTGTTTATCTGGGATCGGTGGCATCTGGTTTATCAGGGCGTTCTAGACGCTTCTCTCCCCAGCAACACATTCCATCTCAGGCTAGATGGGCTATGTAGTCTCTCCAGCGGGTTCTGGATCTGCCCTGGGGTCTACTTCCAGTTGGATGTACCTGGAATACCTCCAAAGAAAGACACCTAGGAGGCATCCTGATCAGATGCCTACCTGATGTCCAAGCTCCTAACCCTCTAACGCTGAACCCAGCCATCCGATGGAGGAAGCTCATTTCGGCAGCTTGTATCCGCAATCTCGTTCTTTTGGTCACTACCCAAAGCTCATGACCTCCCGGCTCAGCTCCCTCTTACCCACATCGGTCCGGGACAGCAGATGATACACCAATCCACTGGTCCATCTCACGCTCCATTTTCCCATAACTCATGAACAAGAACCCAAGATACTTGAACTCCTTCGCTTGGGGCAGCAACTCGCTCCCAACCCCAGAGGGAGCATTTCATTATTTTCTGGCAGCAAAAAGCTCCAGTTCCTCTGCGCAGGCTTACAGGTAAATTTCAATAAATCAATATAGCACTAAAAAGTGTGTGCTGGTTTAGCAGAGCTCAGAAACACACAGCCAACTTTAATTAACTGTTACCATGCTGCTAATTCACAGCATGAAAACATAAGAAACTGGTGTGGATTCCTACCCAGTAGTGACGGGGGTCTTTGGCAGGTCCAGGGCAGGATCGTCAGAGATCTTGATGGCTTCCTTCATGGCAGCCAGCAGGCCCTGACCTCCCTCTCCCCTCAAGGCGGGGCCGAAACACTCCGGACGTCTGATCAGCAGCTTCACCACCACGTTGGCGTTCTCCTCCACACTCTCACCTGGTGTACAAACACAGCAGGGAAACGGACAGGGGATGATTTAAATGATCCGTAGAAAAAGGGCGGCTCAAGTCAGCTAGTCTCCTGGAAGTCTCATTCTAAAGGATTGTTTCATTTTTTTATGCAGGGAAAGCTGTCCGACGCTTCCACTTCTCCACTGTTAGACAGTACACTTAGTGGTACAGAGGATTAGGGTTGATGATGGGAAGAAAGCTACTAACTTACAGTCTTCTGACAAAGTTTCATGGACGATTGTGTGAAAATGTCCCCTTAAAAAGGGACCTCGTAAAGTTTTCATTACTTCCTCCTCCTATATTTTGCAGTCAGCAGTATGTTTGCTTTAAATTCTGTTTTTTCCTCGTCTCTTCATCTTTATCGCTGCATCGCCTCCTTTTACAGCACACTGTGGCATCATCTGCTCTGTTCACGCCATGCACTCGTTACGAAAAGTCGACATACCGTTGCAGAAGACGACGAACCTCAGGAAGGACAGGTAACGCTCTCCCTCTATGGGGTTCCAGCCGAGGTCCGGGTATCCCTTAGCAACCAGCATGGCACAGCTCTGGAGACCACAGCCTGCCAGGTATGTCACCACCTTCACACACACACACACACACGTCAGTTTCATTCCTGGGTATTATGAGGTCTTTTTGACTGTCTTTGGTGACATGAGGTTTCTATTTCTATCTTACTTCCACCACATGTCAGCAGCAAGTAGTTTGAATAAGAAATCATCTCTCAGCTAAAGGAATGTGTCCCAGTACAGACTTAATAAGAGATACAGAAAACGAAATGTGCTTTCAACACAAACATATCTGCTCCTCTCATCTCAGCGTTTTAGATTTTGCTGCAGTCGAACATGTTTTTTTTATTTTGTGCTACCAAGTAACAAACCTTCTCCAGGTCGGGCTCCTCCAGGGCCAGAGCCAGGCCGTTGTTGTCCATCACTGAAGATGCTGCAACATCCAGTGGAGTGGAGCCCCGCATCGCTTCAGAGGCTACACACACACACACACACACACACATACATAGATAGACACACTTTACATTCTGTGCTAAACAACAGGGGGCAGTCTATCTTCATTTGCTGTCGTCATGTTCTCTTTTCTCTCTCTTGCAGTTTAAATGAGATCAGTCTGACTTCTTAGTACACACGAGTGCAGATTTTTCCTGATAGAATATAATATCATTTCTGACAGACATATTATTTTCTCGCTCTTACAAAGTCCTGTAATTACATAGAGAACTACAGGCTCTGAATTTAGAGCTGCAAACATGATAAAACATTACAAAATAAACTTTATACAACTGATGCCTATAATTGTTGATCATTATGGTGTATATAAAATGTTTCACTATTAATGGATATCTGTGTCCCGTCTATTACAGTGACCACCATACGAGAGTTGGTCTTGGTCTCAAGACCGCTTTATAAAAAGGGCCCAGTCTCATTTTTAGTTCAAGACCAGTCAAGACCACAACTTCGAATATGTCACTTAATTGCCTGATTTATTTGCTAACTTGTCTGGGAGGAGACATCAGACAAATCTCCTGGAACAGAATTTGGTTTCCTAAACGACAAAGAGTTCATCTGCAAAACAAACGAACACACAGAGGTTTGTACTGCAAGGAGACGCTTAATGAGGTGACTCAATGTAGCAACCACGCTTCAAATAAAAAATAAAAATAATAATAATAATAATAATAATAACTGCACACTGTTGCAGAGCAATTTTTAATTGCAAAAAGATATCAGTGATTGTTTTGTAATTAACTATGTCCTTCATGGGAGCGAACTTATCGTTTGTGACAATTAGTCCTGAAACATTAACAGACAGAAGCGCAACGTGTGATTTATGAATAAGCAAATATCAAAATGTTTCATGTCTGGCATGATAAACTGGCGAGTTTGCATTCATCTCTCCTCTGTCACAGGCAGTTGCTTTAGTTTATAAGAGCAGCAGCAGCAGCAGCAGCCAGAGCCCAGTGACTCATCAGTCCTGCCCTGCATGCCTAAATAACCCTCGTCATTCATTTTCCTGCCTCCCTCTCTGCCTGTCTCCCTCTCAAACCTGATACCCCGGCACAATGTGGGCACTAAGCTCGTCCCCTTTGAACATTTTGCAACCTTTGGAGGCAGTACACGGCCAAATCTTCAGTTCCTACAGTGTGGTGAATATTAAATGTCAAGAAATCCCTTCTTCTCTTAATATTTCTCTCCTCCGCTTCACCCTCTTACTTTCACTCACCCTCTCTCTTCTTTTCTTCAGTACCTCCTGTTCATCCCTTTATGAACATTTTCAAACCCCCGTCTTCCTCTCTCAGAATGATTTACAATAACTGCAATAGGAAAATGCTGCGAGGCAACTGTCAGCTGATAAAAGGAAAGTAGGCTTGTCTCATTTTATGAAGTCTAACGGTACTCACCCAGTCCGACACTGCTGTTCTCCAGCAGGTAGCTCAGGTGGTCAAACATGGCTTTCTGGTTCTGGCGGCTGATACGACAGAAGTAGCACAAGAAACGACAACAGCTGGCCACCATCTTAGGGAAGGCGATCTCCTGCGGACAGAAATGAAAACACAAATGTGAAGTCATTATTCTGTCCTTCTATCACTCGTATAGTCAATATTTTCATATTAATCATATGTCATAATCATTAATCATAGGCTTAAAAGTAGAGGTCAGTTCCTCCACACAGGTTATTTTGTTGACAACTGCGGTGCAGTCATCCATTGTTGGAGGATTTGGCTGCAGCCATCTCCATGTGATGGCTCTCTTCCTGCAGCCAAGAGGCTCTTAAACAGATATTCATCTTGAGTCATGAGTTTGTCTGGGACTGTGTCCAGGTATAATGAGACAATCAACCTCTATTCCAGAAAATTTCAATTTTCTCGCCAATATACCGAAATTAAAAGGGAAAGCCCGAAACATATGAAGACTGTCACACACTGCTTCCAGCATCCGTCCTGTCACTGATGATCCTGTTCACATTTCAGATTTAAAGTTACAAAATATTATGCTCTACCAACAGGACTCTATCCAAAACCTTAGCCTGGCTATCTCACATATAATTCACATAATCTTCAGATTTCTCCCGGCCCTGTTTCTTTCTTCCATTTCTATTTGATGCAGACAGCAGCAGAGTTTCTGGAGTTTCAGACCATTTGGATTAAGGGCGAATCTGAAACTCTTAAATATTCTACAAAAACTCCTACATGAATCAGGCTGATGTTGTTAGGAGGGAGAAGAAAACATTTTTTTTAAGAGGATATCGAGCCTTTTCCCAAAGCCACAGCTCAGGTGGATTTGAATCTGTCGTGATACGTGTGGAGGATGCAGAGTCTTATATGTTTTGCCCTGATAAAAGCTTAAAGTAAAGTCAAAAAGATAAAATTATTTTCTGTTCGGAACACAACAACTGGAAAATCATTTCACCTTTAAGCCCTTTTACATATAATGCAATTACTTCTGTATCACTCTCATTTTTGTAATATTCAGGTTCAGTTTGAGCAAAAATCTAAGAGGAAAGAGATGAAAGTAAATTGCTATAGGAATGGATACATACCAGAGGGATGGAAATCTTCATCTTACCTCGGTAAAAATGCACAGAACATCACACTCGCTATCAGACAAGCTGTCGCCACTTTTATACTTTCAACCCAGCAGAAAGATTCCACTTCTAAAAGCAGGTTTATCGATGTATCAATAGTGACAGCCATGGCAATTTCACCTTTGTTATGTGCTCCGTACAAAAGTTATCCAGTACTAATAGTAATACTGTGCATGACTAGGAATCAACATTTTATTCAAGCCTAGGTTGAAAAATAGAAACTTAAACTACATATTAATGCTTCAATCGTGTTTTACACAGCTGTATTTCTGTTACGTAATGAACTACTTCTCCCAGAAAACTGTTGCAATTGCAGATGCTTTGGTATTCTCGTGTTTATTTCTTTTGTTATATTATTATCTTTCACACAGAGCTCTAAAAATGGACAGGGCAAATTGTTGGCACCCTCAACTTCTTGGCAGCGCACCCTATGGAGAAATCAATCGCTCCCGTAACCACCAATGAGTTTCCTTCTCCCAGCTGTGTGAGATCTCTCCACAGGTGCTCTGTGGGATTTAGATCTAGATTAATTGCTGGCCACTTCATAACTCTCCAGCGTTTTGTCTTAAACCATTTCTGAGTGCTTTTTTCTAAGTCTTCTTTGGGTCATTGTCCTGCCCATGACCTCTGATGGAGACCCAGCTCTCTGACACTGGGCCCCAGAATTCTTTGGCAGTCTTCAGATTTCATAATGCCTTCTGTCGTCTTGCTTTTCTATACTTTGTCCAAGCTCAGTGTAGTGCACACAGACACAAAACAAAGGTTGATTCAACTTTTCTTCATTTTAACTGAATGCAAGTGTGTTTTCAATATTGCCAGCACCTGTGAGTTGCTACGGATGAATTTAATTACAAATTAAAGGAGCATCAGAACATTTTATTTGCCAGTATTTCTTTGGAGTTTGTGTGAAACATCTTAGATTTTTTGCTTAGAAATAAACATGAGAAGTATTTGTAACTGCAACATTTTCCTGGGAGAAGTAGTTCATTATCAGAAATACAGAAATAGAAATAATTGCAGAAATCCTTGGTGCCAATATTTCTGGCCATGACTGTAGATCTGTCTGTGTGATTCGAGCACCGACGTGAAGAGAAATTCGATTCCCTAACTAAATCATGGTTCGATCTGATGACTAAAACAACATTTGAGATAATCGAGTAAATATTACAAACCCGATAAAACACTTACAAGCTGTGGCGCTGCCACTTTATATGGCCGCGGTTAAGTGAAAGGCACATATCAAGTAGCAGTAAACTGGTCTGGAATTTATGTCTGAGACTGCGGGATCAGACTGCCAGAGTCAGATGTGAAGGCCTAAATGTTTCCCTGAGGTTTTTATGTCTGAGGTTCAATTCATGCTTGGCACCGGCGGTGGCATTAAATCACAGCCGTCTCATCCAGCTTCTGTCAGCACTGCCCAAAAAGGACAGGTTTGAGAGGCCTCCCTCTCACTCCGCTCACACCCTCCACACTAGGCCTTCGCTTACTCATCTGCCCTCTCCATTACACTCGTGGTTTTTCTGGGTATTAGCTTGTTTATGTTGGCTTACTTCACTTCTCTTAGGATTAAATTTGTTTTCTTGAGATTAGTATACAACCTGTTAGCCATTTGAAGCCTATGTCAGAGGCTGACAGGGCTCAGTTAAATATTCACAGGAACAAAAATCTGATCACAAACACAACTATCCAAGCAAAACCAGTTGGTGACACTAAGTGCTTTGCATGCTCCACCCTGAGATTTCTGGATTTCTTAACTCAGAACCTTTTGAGAGGTTCAGGAACATCAATTATTATAGATTCTTCAGCACCAAAAACAGCTTAAAGGTGCCATGTGGACTTTTCTTTAATGAATATTTACATTCAGTTTTTCCTCACCAAAACACATTGTGTGGATCCTTGACGTCCAACAGACGTGATGAGTTTTCTTTCTTGTAAAACGTTTGCAAAGCTGATTTTTTTTTGGGAACATTTCAAAACCATCAGTTTGCAACCATTTTCTATCAGTCTCTGTTGAGTCACTGCTGCTCTTTTTGGAGCATTACTGCCACCTGTAGTTTAGTGGAATAGAAAAGAAAACTACAACTATTTACTTTAGGTTAAGCTTTTAAGTCATCCCGGTTGGAAATTCAACAGGTTTGTGGCAACTCTACAACCTCAATCTACTGATGAGGACTGTCAAAAGCTCCAGGACAAGCACAACTGAACAGGTTTCATGACAGGAACAATGGGTTGTACTGACCACAGTTAATACAGGAAGTTGTAGCGAGTCTAAAAAACGTTGGGATGTGGTCACACTACCTGCGACTTGTCTCCTCCGAGCACGTTGACCATGACCTCCATGACAGTCTCGTGCATGCCCAGCACCCTCATCAGGTTGGGATGTTGGTAGAAAACTTTGTTGTTCATGATGTCACTGAGAAGCACAAGAAGGTGATTTGTTTGTTGTTTAAAACACTGCCTAACGGTGGGAATGTAAGTTACAATGTGCAGAGAGGACAACTATGTAATCATTAAACCATTATATAGATGTCACTGCATTTATAGCAGTAATATTTTCTTACCCAAGCCCATCAATCATGAGTTTTTCCTCCTCCTTGCCCATGCGTACTGACAGCAGAGACCTGATCTGACCCAGAGATGCCAACAGGTTAATAGCATCCTGCACAGACGCTGCACTGATGGTGTAGGATTTCTTCATGGCCCGGAGCAGTTCCCCGATGCCGTCATACTGCCTCCTTAATAGGCTGAACATCACTCTGACCAGCTCTGGGTCCTGGATGTGAGACTCCTGAGCCCAGCTAGTTATAGTCTGCGAGATCAGCTCCTTCAGGTTGGCTGGAGGGGTGACAATGTAACATTAACACAGTGAATAATGGTGTAGAGGTCAGTTTTTTTTGTGCTGTAGATAATCTCTTTATAGGATAATAACTAAAAAGAAACTTTTAATGAGCATCTGGCACTTTTTGGCACATCACCAACATGATAAATTACATTTTCTGTTTTTCTAACGTTGGTATAAAACAACCAGCCGGATCGATTTAACCTGCAATAACTGATTTTTGCTGCAGGAATCAGCTGCAAACAATACACTGATATATCATCACAACTTGATATGGTTGCTTATTTACACATTCAGCCATTTTGGAGCAACATCATTCATTTGGAGTTGTTTTTCTGACCGTGCGGTGAATTTAAGTTCAATATTCACAGTCCATACTCTCTTTAAACTCTGCAGATATTTGGATCTTTATGCTGCACTATGTGTACTATGTTCACCAGCTAGTCTGCAACTGTTCCTGTCTGCTGTTTGGTGCTGAACAAGTAGTGCACAGTGAAAGAAAACAATGCCATGCTTTTCACATTATCACATCGTTTCACAGTCATTTAACTCAGTTATAGAAAATATGAAAATATCAATTATATGCTGCCAACGAGGCATGATGTTTTCATTTTACTGAAATAATACAGCGTGCTTATTATGTATTTAAATCTTACTTTTCAATGTTATTTGGAAATACATGATATAGACATGGAAATATAGTCGCATTATTCTGCCATTTCAGACAAAGTGCAAGTCACTGGAGCTTTGTAGGGGGTAAAACAGAGCAGACAGCAGAAAGTAACTCTGGTAAATTGTTCTCTGTGCCACTGCCTTTAGTGTGTCTTATAATAACTGCAAATATGTGGCGTCCAGTGGTACAAGCACAGTGAAGTAATGCTTTTGGGTTTGTGGTCCTACTGTGTTTACATTTACTGTAGATAATTCAACGTTCTGCAGCTGGCACAGGTATGGAGTTACTATATGGAACAACAGCTCCTCAATTTAAACATCAGACTAACCGGTTTATTCTCGTCTAGCAACCAGAAAATTTATTATTTTTGGGTATGAAATCAAAATGCTGAGGCCAGCTCTGCTCCAGGTCCCACCATGTGCTGAATCAGGAATGCCTTCAAACAATGATTCACACCATTTTAGCTCATTCGTAAGAGATTAAATCATCCTGCAGTTCAGCAACAACGCCAACTCGAGTCTATGTATATATTTTATTTTAATATGCTGTTATATCTGAAAGCTTTTTGGTTTCAGATCAAAATCAAAAAGCAACCCAAATACATCGATATTAAAATCCAAATAAAACTACAGCTGCTTCACAGTTCTTTGGATTTATGTGTATTCTGTCACATTTGTCTTTACAGTATGTACGCTGATGATGCGGTCATTTATACGGTGCGGTGAGGGGATGTTTGTAGATCAATTAACAGTGTGTTTTGAAGTAATATTGTCATTGACTATGAGGGATGTCACTATAAAAGCAAAGCATACAGTAAATTAAGACAAATTCACTTCAGTCTTTGACAGAGTGTCTCAGCTGAGCAGTGGGATAAAGATAATTGAGGCATCATAAATGGTGTTTTTCTTTTTTTACATCAATCTGGGATTTTTGTCGGATGTTGCGTGTACAATATGAGGCTCTAAATCTCGAGCACTCTGCCTACAATCGCTCTCTAAATGTCTGAACAAAGTAATAATTTATATTGCCCCCTTGTCTAGAGGCTCTTTCAAACACAACACAACACAACACAACCACAGACACTCCTGCACTACTCTGCAGAATAAAGACAACACTGACGACATTCCAACACATTCAAAGTCAAATTAAACCAGAATAGCTCCTACTACTTTTACCTGCGGTAAAACTGACTTAGAAAAAAGGTATGGTGTAACTGACTTTGGTTTGACCTTCAAAGTTTTGTCTCCAGAGAGAGAGAGTACCTTGGAAAGAAACTGTCTGACTGTTTCAAAGGACTGTTGAGAAACAGTTGTGGGCTCTGTTCCCTAGGCACCCCAGCAAGGTTTGTCATGAGTTCAAGAAGTAACATACCTCATACATTTTCATTCACACTTATAGTACAGGACATGAGGATACAAGAGGGATGCATCGAAATAGAACAATACAGTGGGTGATTTTATTTATATTTTTTTAGGGTCTCATCAAACTTTAATCTTCATACAAACGACAATAAAACGGTAGCACAGCTACAGAAGAACTCAGTGACCTGTAGTGATAAATGTACAGGCTGTAGCCAAACGCTGCATCTCTCCATAATTATTATTCTAAAGCTATCGCTGAACATAGCCAAACATCTGTAGCAAACAAAGGGTCAGTTTCTAACAGAATCCTAATGAGAGATGAGACAGATACAGAGAGAGGGAGAGGGAGCCAGCTGCCCTGGAAGGTGAATGTCTCGCAGATTCACATCTGCTCTGCGTCGTCTCGAACAGTGGCTCACATGGGAGTCATCGCAAACACAAAAAGCTGCTCTGTCTGCAAGCTAATCAGCAAATGACCACACACACTCAGGATGGTGGCATTAAAAAAACATTTTAAGTTTCCTAGCTGCTCCAAGAAACGTTTGCAGCACAGTCTGCTGTATTGATCGTTTCAAAAAATCTGCTAATTTGCCTACATATATTTCACCACGATATCAAACAAATATAAAACAGGATGAGGCGCTGCTGCAGAGAATCGCCGCAGGATTGTCTGTTGGTGCGTGGGTGAGGAGGGCTGTGTCTATTTGTGCTGAATGTAACCGCTGTGAAACAATCGGGAAATAACTTTCAGACTTTTAGACTTAGGGCACGCTCGTTCACTGTCCATGTCTCAAGACAAATGCTCGTTCCCTCCCTCTCAAACCATCGGACACAAACCAAATTAAACTATTTTGCCTGACCCAGATTTAGTCACTGGATACATGAAATAAACAAAGCCAGAACACAACAGGTAGAGTATCAGAGTTTAGTCTATGGATCCACCTGGATAGTCTCAGTTTCAGAGACATTTCAGGCCACACCACCACAGCCGAAACGCACTACCTCCAGTCAAATCAATGGAAAAACCAACAATTAACCGACTTGTTGCAGCTCTATTTAGGAATTAAGTCAACTTTGTTATAACGAATGATGACTTATTAAGTGTTTTGATGATTCATTTTGCTGATAGATACAGATTAGAGGTTAAGGTAACATTTAAATGTTTGCATAATAACAGTACAATAGATGGAGGAAGAGCAGCTTGTTTCCGAGCCCATCACTTAACACGCTTATTTTAATATGATGTAAAAAAAAAAAAAGAGTTAACGCAGGTCTTTAAGAATCACCTTGAATCACATCATCTGTCCACTTATGGAGCTTTTTAATAATGCAGGCTAGGTGTGGGAGGCTGGAGTACGGCATTAAAATTTATAGCACTCTTGCAGTGGCTGTCCATTAGTCTTCTATTATTTGAAACAGAACATAACCATGCTTTCAGGCAGGGCGGCAGAAAAGAATATTGAAACCACTGACCCCAAAGAACTTGTTAAACTACCTGCCGGGCAGTGTCTGCAGATGTTCTGTATCATTTATGATGGATACATCTATACCCAAATTCAAGGTTTCTGGAATTACTCAATTCTTCAGAGGTTAATCTGTGTCTGATCCGGATTCTGGAGTTGAATCTGAATAAAATACAATGACACAAACCCACCGTGCTATGAGGTGTTTAAAAACCTAATCATCCAATAAGTAACCTTTCAGGTCTTTGGTCTTTGGTGGTTTAAGGATACTTACTGGGGGCAGCCTGCTCCTTCTCTGTGGGCTCCTCCTCAGTCTTCTGAGGTGGACCTTTGATTTTATAGACTAAAGCGAGGAGACGGCCTTTTATCGACGTGTCCTGTTCTTCCTCCTCTTCCTCAATGGGGATTCCTGCAAGGGGACACACATTTCTTTAAGAAACTGTCAGTGGCACTGTCCTTTAACTGCAGTGTTAGTGTCGTATGTTAAGACGTTAGTTTGTTGGCATTTTATTATGTCTGATACCAGATCAGGTCAAGGTCAGTGTGACTGGTAGCCAAGGCGTATGATGAGTGCTTCTTTGTAGTCGAATGTTAATACCTTCACTGAGCCTTGTCTAGAGTTTGAAGACAATCAAATATTATATGTATGTGTGTACCACAGTGCAGTCGCAGCTCTTCATGGAAGGAGTTGAGTTGCTCCTGGATCTCCTCGGGACAGGGGCAGTCCTCGCCTGCGCTGAAATTCAGCAGGATGTTGATCTGCAGGAAAGAGACAAACCGAACAATAAAAGTTAGAAGAGCAGAGAGTGTGGAAGGAAATATACAAAATAATGTTTCATAGAGCAGGAGGGACGAGGAAAAGGAGGCGTAAATAAGCAAGTAGGCACGCAGGGATGTGAAGAAATAAAGAAAAGGAGGTGAGCATACAGAGAGGACAGCACCATTATAATTCTGAGTCACGCTCAACAGCAGGATTAACTCTCTCCTGCAGTGACTGCTCACATTTTCAGATCGTATCGGCCTCATCAATGCAGAGAGAAATAGTCTGGCAAGCGAAAATTAAAACCTTAATTATAAAGCTTTAATCACATAAAACATATTTAATGATAAATGATAAATCTGCTGTGTTTGCTGTGTGTCACAGACTAACTATAAAACAGACTAAAAATACACGAGATGCTTCCTCGGGCTAAGCAAACGCAGAGTCCAGTTTAGGCAATTCTGACGTCTATTTCTGGCAGAGCTTTTTTAATAAACCACAGCAATGTCGGAGAATGTTGCCTACAGTTTACACCTGCTGCTGACCACCACGCTACTTATTTCTCCGGCTGGGCGTGTGCGGCTATCAGCGTGACTTTGCAGCTCAGCAGAAGCTAGATCTAAACTTCTTGGCTCGCTGCTGTGCTATACGCAAGTACTCTAATAAAACGACTTTCTGGCTATTGGGCAGGAAGAGTAATGCTGTAGATCACTCTTCCTCTCTGGCTTAGAGACATAGTGAAAGAGAAACTAATGGAGCCCAATCATTAGCTACAAAGATCCAAGCCCATGGCACTAAAAGTGTGCTGACACAGTTATTGCACGCTGAGCTGAAAAACACTGAAAGCGTGTGGTGTGAGGGGATAACCGAGAGCCGTGAATACGCTTTTCTGTGAGCTGGTAAACAGCGAGTGGCACACAGCGTCTTAATCCCAATTATGGACTTTATGAAGAGTAGCTGTAACCAGAGCAACGTAATGTGTGTGTAACTTAAATAAACAATAAATGTAACACGGTCCAGTCTGACCCCAGATGACCGTTGCCCCGATGGCAACGAAACCCGAGTCTGACCCCTCAAAAGTTAAAAAGGCCGATTGCTTCAACATCTGCTGTGAGAACGAAAAAAACCCTCAGGGGAGTATTTTGGTCTGAAAGGTTCAAATAGCACAGACTGCTGCTGTGTCGGCTGCCTTGATTTAGGTCTAGCAGCATCTACGTACGGAAGCCCCAAGCGGTCAAACATTCATACATTTTATTTACTCCGTTTTCTCATGATAACGACTTTTCTCGAGATCTCAAGATAACAAAACTGTTTCCTGAGATACTGCAGTAATCATTGCAGGAAACATAATTCAGGCAGGAGAATGTTGCAATTGGAGTGATTTAATATATAAGTCTATGCTTTTGTTTTCTTGAAATCTCATTCTCTCAGGATAAGGTTTGTTATTTCCAGATAATGACATTAATAACTCGAGATGACCTTTCATTCACAAGAAAACAGAGGAAATAAAATGCATGGCCGCTCACGGCTTCCATATTTACATGCTGGTCAAACTATTTCTGTAAATCTTGACTGGGTTTCTTTAATATTCTGTTTTTTAACAACCTGTGCTGAACCTTACTGGCAGTTTTAAGGCTGACCTATATGTTTCTACAGTTTTTCACAATGCATGCTGAGCTATAAACCTACTTTAATTTTTTTTTAAAGGGTTGAACACAGTTTGTAAATTTCTCTTTTGGGACTAATAACAATTTTCTACTCGTAAATGCCAGCCGTTTAACTCTCAATTCACAATAAAGTCACTCCAAGTTCAATTTAGCCTCACATATGGCCCAATTTAGCCCTCGGGAATGCCAGCTGAAAATAAAGTTAAGATACAGCCAAAAAATAAAAAAAGCATTCAGAGAACTACAAAGCCCAGCTCATTGATTTTTTTCAGCCCGAGGCTCAAGTGAGCATTCTGGGGTTTTATTTCGATATAATACCTCAAACAACCTTGAACATAAATTTAATCTCAAGCAGGATGTAAACAGTTTGTCATGCTCCGGTTGGTACTGCACCTGCTCCTGCGGCGGAGAACGAAACTCTTTAGTCTTCTTGGCCGTGACGGCGGCGGACATGTTGAGCGCCAGCATCAGCTCGTTGTAGCGGAACTTCTGGTTGAACTGCAGCTTGGACACGAAGCTGTCGGAGAACGAGACGATGGCCTCGATGCGGTGCTTCAGCTCGCAGTCGCAGAAGTAGTGCAGCAGCTCGCACATCTAAAAACAAATCAAAACCACATTTATTCAGCAGAAATGACATCTGACAACATTTAGAAGTTTGTCTTTAACGGTTGATTTGAAAATAATATTATTCAAAGAGAAACCTTGTATATTATTCCCATTTCCAAGAGTTTATCTGCCTCCATCTCAATAATACGAAGATAAAAGCAGTTTTTCTGAAGTCTGAAAGTTGACAGCATCGTGGACATTTTTGTCATTGATAGCAACATTAGTATTCATCATGCCTTCCTTTGCACTCATGCAGTCGCTGCTCAGTAGGAGATAAATCATAAAAGCTCTGAACTGCTGACAAATGAGGAATTAGTGTACCAAATCAGACGAAGGCAAATAAGATGGGTAAAATTAAAATTTAATTAAAACCATGGCATATAAATTGATGGACTATTTCCAACCTCACATTTGTTCTTCGAAATGTGTTTTTATGGTCAGATTCGTTACCTGGTGTTTGACGGACTCCGGCAGCGACTTCTCCAGCAGACCTTTAACCGGCGGTTTGCTCTCCTTTGTCTCCTCCTCTCCAGCCTCCACAGCCTTCTCCTCGTTCTTGCTCACCTCCTCCTTCTCCCCGCTCACAGCCACCTCATCCCCTTTGGCCTCCTCGCCCTCCTTGGCCTCTCCGAACACGTTGGGGTCAATCAGGAGGAGAATGAGTCTCACCTCCTCACTGGTTAGGACTCCCATGATCAACAGTGTTCCGATCAGCTTCAGGATGGGGACGAACTGGTACTCAACGCTGCCGCCTACCGGGTCTCGGATGTGTACGCCTCCACCCTGCACGGCCTCGGTGAGCATGCTGATGGCTTTCTCTTTCAGGACACCCAGAGGCATCTGGGGGCTGTGGAGGTACTGGTGGCGCTTCGTGTTGAGGATGCCGACGGGGGAGAAGTTGACCCGTGGTTTGAGGGAGGTGCTCAGGCCGACACCGGGCAGCGAGTGTCGCTTGGACTCGTCGGGGAACAGTTTGATGGAGCGAGTCTCATCCGTCACGGGGATGATGAACTCGTTGTTCATCATTAGGCGAGCCTCCTTTGCTGTCTCAAGATGGATGCTGGCAATGAAAAGAAGAATCAGTGCAATCATCGCACACCTGGAGGCATTGGCAGTTATGCTTAGCAGGAAATAACCATTCTAGGGTTTAAAAATATCTTCTCCTAAGTGGTATAAATGTGCAACTGGTTTGATTTCCACAGCCCCACAGCACAGAATTACCATAATATAAGTGTGGGAGGTGACAGCATTGGTGATCAATACCAATGACTCAGCAATTATCTGACTAACTCCTGAGAGTTCTTTAACTTTGTGACCCATCATCACAGCCTACAAACAAAACTCTCCACCCACTGAGGTGTTTACACCCTCAAACTTGAAATCGAATTTCCACCGATAATGGAGGTAAAGCACTTTGTTTGGAAAGTAGCAGGTGACATTCATAATGTATGATCCATTCCAGTCGTGTGTGTGTGTGTGTGGTCGAGGTGAGAATTTGTGAAGAAAAAGAGAGATTCAATTACTCTGGATGTGTGCAGGCAATACAAATACATCACGGAGGCATTATAAAGATTTATTATGACAAATTGACTTTGTGGTCTTCTGCACTGCTCCATCATTTTAACAGTTAATGGTGCTGGTGCTGATGGTGTAATACGTTATCATTCTATCATTGATCATCATTAGATTCTCTGGGGAGCAGGGATATTGCCAACTTTTCTTACTTTTCTCTTTCCAAGTTGAGGTCGTTAAATCTGAACACTGCAGCACTGTAAACTTGACGACAACATTTATGATACTTCCCAATATAATTTCTGTAACTACCACACACCTGATGAGGACGTTGTAGAAGCCCTCTCTCAGCATGCCGGAGAGGTACTGGTTGTCGATGGTGTAGAGGAGCTGCGATTGGTCCAAGTGACTGCAGAGGGCGTGAGCGACGCGGGTGTTTCCAAGGGCACAGAGGGCGCAGTATAGCTTCAGTGTGTGGTAGTGGAACTTTCTCAGGTCTTCATGCTCAGATAACTCCAGGATGTCCAAACATCTAGATCGAAGCAGGAATAAAAGAAGAGTGTGACGGAGAAGCAGGAAGGTCATTCACACTGCAGCAGTGACACAGCAGGTGGCAAACTAGATATTCATTGTTTTCACCAAAGGTAATATCAGGACATATACTGTCTACCTTCAGACACAGCTTGCTATCCCTTTTAATGCTTCACTGTCACTGTATTGGATTTAAGGCAACATTCAGACAGGATCAGGTAGCAGTGAAAATGCACATTTTTGGGTGAGGGTCACAGGGATGTCTGCCAAAAAACAGCAACCTGCAGCGGAGGAGTTGAGCCGGATACATAGCCGCCAATCATCTAAACTCTGATACTCTACCTGCTGTGTTCTGGCTTTGTTTATTTCATGTACTCAGCTTCTAAATCTGAATCTGACTCGCAATTTACGCTGGAAAATAGTGACACGAAGAAGTTTAATTTGGTTTGTGTCCCACGGTTTGAGAGAGAGAGTGGGCAGTGGTTGAGTGACAAAGACAGTGAATGAGAGTGAGGGAGCCCTTGCATCGATAAAGTCGGTTAATCAGCGAAATAGAAAGTCATTTCCTGATTGTTTCACAGCGGTTACGTGCAGCACAAACAGACGCACCACCAGACAAACCTGCAATTTTACTGCAGCGCCTGATCCTGTCTGAAGTGTGATTTTTGCTTTTTCTGGAAAAGTTACTATTTAATGATTTTCTCCATATGGCCCACTCCTAAGAGGAACAAGCAAACTCCACAAATGCTGACACAGAGTATTTCTAACTGTACCTGAGCATCAAACAGAGTTATGTGGGAAATGTGAACTTGACAATGTTATAAAAAAAAATAGGAGCATACTGGGGTTCAGATGTTTTGATCATATTATGTGTGTTTCCTGTCTTTTGCATGTCTCGTGCACTTCCCTTATTTGGACTGTGTTATGCTGAGGATGGCAGGGAGAGATATCAGTAGGAGAGACAACGACGTGAGAAACAGGCCTGAGAAGTGTCATTTTGATACATAATGTTCATTGTTGAGCAGACTCATCAGTGAGGGAGGTGTCTGAGACAGCCCATTTTAAAAAATGTATAAGAACCAACTGTTAGAGCTCCTCAGGGAGCCTTTTCTCTGTAACCCTTTTGTGTGTTGCATTGTTAAACGCTCCTTCTTGTACAAGAATAATAAATTCAACTTAAACTTTGATACTTTGAATCCAGTCCTCCTTATTCAAGGGTTCTTCCTTAAAAATTCTCGTAACGGACAATATTGAAAACACTTGTAGTGTCATCTATGGTGCTGAATTGATTCAATGAATATTTAATGTCATTTCATTAATTATGCATATGCAATGTCCTAAAACAGAAACAAAAGGACCTGTCATGGACTGCAGCTGAAGGTGTTTTACTGTGTATGTTCTTAAATCACTGTGTGTCTACGTCACATCCTTGTTGCAGACCTGTTCTCCTCGGGTATATGTACTGCCATCATCTGCAGCGGTTCCAGACACTGGACCACCCAGCCGTGCCTCTCGCTGACCCGGGCAGTCTCCAAGCTGAGGAAGGTGTTCGGCATCCGGCTCCACAGCACGGCCACGATGGTCTGCACATCCAGTCGTGGTGGGCACTGTGGCACCGGGTTCCTGTGCTCGCTTTTAAATATGGCAGAAGAGAGCGGCATTGCATCCTGAGAGCAAGAAGAAAAGTAATATGAAAGATGATATTTGACTCATGAATGGATCCATTTTATCTTATTTCATCCAACGTTTTATCCTTAGATCATCCCAAAAAGCCTTTATGTATAAAAAATATGAAACATGTTTTTCATAGTTTAACTCCAAGTACAGACAGAGCTTAATACTTAATCAAGGGCAGCAATAACTTCCAATGTGGGTCACAGAGTTACAATATAGGTCTGTTGGTCAGTGTGTGACTATTTGAGGGTGAGAGCATTAAAAATGAAAGAGTCCCTATGCAAAATACATATCACAGTGATCTATTAATTACTGTAAATGAGGTTAGTTGTAATAAGGTATTAGTTAATTAACAAGATGACTTTCTATGAGGCACCAGATCATGTTGAAGCATTGAACACTGTTAGATTTAAGGAGACAAACCTTGATCTTGACAAATTCCAGCTGGAAGAGATTTGCACTGGTGGGGCGTACAAACACAGCCGGGAACAGCTTGGTATTTGGCTCCACCTGGAAATAAACAAAGTTTCTCAGTTATCTGCATTATAGATTTAGAGGATTTAATAGTGCACCAAAAATGAAACAAAAGTGCTGCAATATGCATGATGGAGATTAATAATCAGCTCTTTCCTGCACTAAATTGTTAGTGGGGATAGAGATAATTCTTATTGTGCTCTTCTGTTATCTGTTCTGGAGGCAAATTAAACTAATTCCAGAAGGCTTTTAACCTCCAATCTCGGGGATTAGTTGGTATTATAAATCAGCTCAATGAGTATCAGTTGGTGTATTGATGACAGCCATCAGACACAAAAGATAAATACAAAGAGAGCTCCGGTAACAGGACAAGAAGCTTCTAATCAGGTTAAAAGCCTTGTGGTTCCCTCGGAAAGCTTCCCCCCTTTTGAGAATGCCAATTCACGACTAAATCAAGGGGAGGAGGGGAAAAAAAGACGAGAGACAATAAGAGTGAGAAAGAGGAGAACAAGACCTGACTCATAAAAGCTTCTCGAGGCATCATTTCAAAGTTTAGTCAGGTATTCAATATGATGCCTTCAAAACCTGAGATCAGTGAGGCGAGATGAGGATTACTGAGCAGATGCCTGTCTGTGTTAAGAGGCTGCTATTGAAAACTGATGGGAATTCAGCTGTATAATTTCCTAACTGCTCTTCTGCAAGTCTAATTTACCACAGTGCAAAATTGTTTACGTTACTTGAAGGGAAGATCTGAGTGCCTGCGAGCAATACAAACATGTCTGAGCGCTGTCGTCTCGAAGATTTATTACATTTATTTATTAAAATCTCTGAATGAAATGGTTATTGAGCCGAGTGTCGAGGAGCGGTACAATCACCACAGGCGAAAGAAATAACGACATGCACATACTGAAGTTTATGAGCCACGTTGTGGATTAGTTCTCTGCGCCACACTCTGCTATTATACCTGATATGTTGTGGGCAGCTCCTTGCCGTTGGCAGTGAAGGAGACGAGGCCAGTGGCCAGGTCAATCAGACAGCCGATCTCCAGATCGGAGTTGGCGCGGCTGGAGGAAGACGGCCCGACTGCGTCCGCCCCACACACCATGTAGCAGTTACTCCTCTGGACGCTGTGGCAACGAGAGCAGAAAATGAACGTCGCATGCATAACTCCATGTGAATTATAACGCCTAGACGAGTGAGAAATGAAGAGTTTGTACACGATCGTTTCATCGATCTTGTGGCTCTTTCCTCATTCACATTCATTCTGTTTTGTCCACATTTACTCCCCTGAATACTGAAGGACGATGGCAAAACACAAGTCAACACGTCTTGTTTACACCACCCAAAGTTCAATCTGTGAAACTTTACGCTTTCTATATATTTCTATATTTAGGTAGTGTGTTTGTCCTCGTTGTGTCAAATAAAAAAAGTCTGCAAGGCTGCAAATCAATTCTGACACAAGCGACTGTGCAATGTGAAGTAATTCAGAATTGTGTTCAGAGGATGATTGATTTTCTTTTGCTTTGAGGAAGTTTCATCTTCAAATTAGAAATAATTTCATTTTTTGTTTGTTGACGCTACGAGTGGCAATGAGCTGAGAAATACCAGCAGAATATAAATGTATTGCATTTTCTTCCATGCAAGTTCTTCGATTTCCGTACAGACAACTGTATTCCCCCCTATACTAACATATTCATTCTCATTGATACAACTTTGTACATTCTTCTTCCTACCAAACAGTGTTGTTAGAATCTGTTATAGACAAGTACTTGCATGTTAATTTTCTATGTCGTGATCCAGGTTGTGCTATGTCATCATGCTTTAAAACTGACCAGTGCTCTAAATCATTTATTCCCTCTGCAGTCCGATGCTCTTGTTCTTAAAACCATTGTTATAGTTGGTGTATGTTTTGGTCTACTTTTATTATTTTTATCTTGTCCTTTTGTAGTTTATATATCGATTATTTATGGACTCTTCCACATTTATCTGTATGTTTGTATGTTTCTGTGTGTGTAAAGCAGCTTCAAGTTACCCCCAGGAGGATTAATAAAGTTGTTTTTGAATTTGAACTTAATGAACTAAGATGAGAAAAAGTGTTGCCATGGGAAAGTAGAAAATAATGCAAGGTAAAGGAAAAGATATTCACATGGTGCCTTTAGAAGCTCTGCACAGCGCAGGATTCACACTGTGCCCCTTCAACAATATTGCATGACCTTCACTAAATTACTGAAAATCCCAGATACAGCCCGATTTCCTCAGAGAACACAGCGATTCTGCTGACTCTCCCAATCTCCGTTACGCCTCTCCAGGTTTCAAGATAATTCCAGATATTAAAAAAAGCAGGGAGCTTACCTCTCGTGGACGCGGCCCCTCTCATCTCCCAGGGTGACGGTGACTGTTCGCGTCTTGCTGAGGCTGAAGTTCTTGCTGTAGTAATGATAATCCGGTGTGACCCAGCCCACCCACACAGACGCGGGGTCCTGTCCGGCGAACACTCTCACTGAGTGGTAGTACTGCCATTAAAAAGCACACACACACAAACACACAGCATAACAGGCTTAGTGAACAGAGGGTTGAGCTGAGAGCACACCAATGTTTCAGAGGTAGAAATTTTGATTTGATTTACAGTTGTGATGCTCCCATAGTCAACAGTTCCATCTTCTTTTGGAGGATGACTGCAGAGACAAAAACAAAAGCCGCGGGTTACAAAGTTATCTCGGAAAATCACATCTTCATTTTTCAGAGCAAATGACAAAATCTGACATTTCTACAAGAACTCATCGTTCAAGGTAAAATTTCTACTGCTGTTCCTTCATAATTATATTTTTGCTTCCACTAAAACAATGCTCTCTCCCTGTTTATGTCTGACCTGAGTTTCAGTGATTCGTCCAGTAACTTGTCTGTGGAGTAAAACTCCACGGGCATGCTCAGTCTACAGTAGAGCATGTCGTTGTTGCTGTTCTGCGTGCCAAACGTCTTGTGGGTGACCTTGAGGCAGGGAGGGCTGTCCACCGTCCCGTCGATCCTCGTCACCTGAAGAGTTAAGAGTCACAATCCAAAGAAGGTAATCGATACACGTCGTCAATGTGCTCATCAGCACCAGCAGGACTGTTCATCACAGCTAGAAACTCTTAATCAGACGATGCCATAAGTGTAACAAGAAGTGTTTCTTTACCTCGACATGCATGTGGTCCTCGGGTATGTTGACAAATGTGGGAAGACGCTTGCTGAACCACATGGTGATGTCTCTGTTCATGTTGACAGCGAAGGGCTCAAAGCCTTCCTGGAGACCACACATGGTGTAGTACTTAAAAGTGCTGGCGTCCTTGCCCAGGTTCATGCGTCCGATCTGGGACATGCCCAGACTGCATACGGGGATGAAACCTGGAGGAGGGGTTGAGGAACATCGGAAAAGATCAATATCGCTTTGGTAAACCCACCAAAGGTCATCCAGACATGTCGACACATGTTGCAGTGTGAGAGTTTCCTCCATGACAAAGCTGGAGAACCTTTCTTTGCCGATTTAATTAAAAAAGTAACTTCGATGTTTCCCTTCCACTAATGATGTGATCCGTCTCTCTGCCCCCAGGAGCTACATTTAATTAGTCTGGTAACTTTATAACCCGTGAAAAAAAGTCTCTGGACATACATACAAAATGTGTTATTCATTAATAAATATGTTGAAACTTAATTTTAGCACACACTATTTGATTAAAGTGTGAGTCAGTGCACTCTCATGTATGTAAGCACAGTTTGCAAACTGTCTATACAGCAGAATCCATCACACATCAACTCATTTTAATCATTTATCTTTTGTCCGCTGAGACCGTCCGTCCTGTCTTCATTTCTAAAGTAATAGGCCGATGCCACAATGAACTTCATTAAATTCGCAGTTAGCATGAAGCAAAGAAAAAACCGAGAACAAAATGCTAATGATGTTCTAAACAAACCCAAACCTTCCCTGGAGGATCTCGAGATTCTGCGGGGGAAATCGCACACGGAATAAATGAATGAATTAACGCCAAAGTTCAGCGGAGTTGATGGAGCGCTCACCGTCCTCTGTCTCAAAGTCAGCGAAGCAAAGCTCGGAGCCCTTGCTGGTGATCAGCAGCTCTCCGTTCAGGGTGAAAATCATAGATTTGTCCTCCATGTTGATCATGCAACCGACCACGTCGCCCTTTTTCCAAGGATGTCCAAAGTAGCGGCTGCCAGCGTGCATACGTCGACCCTTCAGAAGAGAAGGAAGAGCAGAATATGATGCTAACAAAACTGTTATGATAAAAGTGATCCTACTGTAAGCTGCCAAAATACCGTGGAATCAATCATTGGTAATATTTTGAATGCCCTGTTAAAGAAATGCTCTGAACGGAAGCCAAAACGGTCATTAACAATCTGTTTTTAAACCACCATGATCTAAAAGTCATCCTATATACTCATTCATAAATCACTTTTCAGTAACTTCTTGCCAGGCCCTGTCATCTTCACTTCTATCACTCGTACAGCTGTACTGCAGCAGGGATGAAAAATGACAGCAGCCGCTGAAGTAAAGTAGCATAATATGTCCTAACGGAGCTGGTTTACCCTGTATCCATCGAACACGAAGGCCTGGTCATCCGCTCCCAGTTCCACATCGGGTCTGCAGCCCGGTCTGGCCCAGCCGACCCTCATATCACCTCCGCTCAGGGCCTCAAACTCAAAGTACCACTTTCCCGTCGTCACTGCGTACGTCTGCTCCACGCGGAAGAGGCGGATGGTCTCGATGCTGTGATCATCCACCTCATGGGCGGCTAGAGATGGGAAGATGGGAAGAGAGAATCATTCTGCATCTAAATATTCAAATTAGCCAAGAAAAAAGTTAACTGCGTCTCACCCTCCTGATCTGGGGGGTCGATGTCATATCCATATCCGACCATGGTCCTGATGGCCTCTCTCAAACTGTCTCTGTTAGATTTCTTAGTGCGCTCATCAAGTAAAGCGTATGGCACCAGGCGAGGATTACGCCTGCTCTTCAAATCCTGTTATAAACAAGACAAATACATCAATACAATAGAGGAAATATGCAGGTTCAATGAAGACAAGCAAAAGAAAATATTAGTAGCTGATATTTTTAGCATTGTAAATATTTAAAGAAAGTGTTCCAGCTGAAATCAAACAAAAGCCTCATTTATTTGTAACTATAATCCACAAAGAGCAGACAGTGTACTGTCAGCTGCTTTCTAAATGGAAAGAATAATGACTTTTACCTGCTGGATGCCATAGGTCCATCCTTGTTTAATTCTGTCTTTGGCCCACACGTTGTGTGCGTTCTCGGCCAGTTTATCAACCAGAACCTCCTGACCTGCAGTCAGTTTCACGTCAGAGAGCTCCAGTGGCGCAGGCTTATAACCATTAGACATCACGTAGCTGCAGAAGGAACGGTACAAAAGGATAAAAGCACTGAGTGTAACAATCAGACATGACAGCTTGAAGTGACTTCACATGATGTTTTTCACTTGAAAACAATTTTAGTCTTTATTTTAAGTATTTATTATTTTTTCAAAGATGTAATGAGATAATCGAAACAAAAAAGTTGCAATCAAAGTGATCAACAGTGTCTTCATTCTCTCCAAAAATTCAGCAAAAATCCACAATTATGAGATAATAAGTGTATTAATCCAAAAAGTACAACTGCTATCAGTATCCATACATCTCATATTCTTCCTTGTCGTATTCTTACAGGCATATCAAGATTATTTTTGGGGCTTTTTATTGGATAGTAGCAGCTGTAGCAGCAACAAACCCTGGTATCAAGGACTGAGCCTTTGTAAATGGGACGCTTGCTCTACCACGGTGCTCCATAATGTCTAGACATTAACAGTATTATTTTTAATGTGACATGCTGTGCATGCTTCTTGACTTACTCTTTGGGAAGTTTGATTTTCTTCAGCTCGTCCTCAGCGTGAACGTTGACCTGAGCGACATGGCATCCAAGAGCCAACAAGGTCCTGAAATTTAAAACAGAAAGAGACTATAAGTGATATCAATACTCAAGCCCCATTACACCACTGTTACATGAAGCCTCACTCCAGCAGAATCCTCAACAGACTGCTACATTTTTAACACATTTATAAATCTCAGTACAGTAGATCGATGTTCGATGCGAACAGTAGCCCGACTTTGGCTGTGCGGATACGAGGCAGTAACAGTTTGTAATTGGCAAACTGCATACCTGGGTGAAGCTCACTGTAACAGGTCCTCACTTTAATGAGCCAAGCCAAATGTTTTTACAGTGTCATGACTCAGTAGTTGGCCCGAATAAGCTTTGGTCCTGAGATTTCTTAAAAATCGATACTAGAATTCACTCGGGAGATGCAGCTCATTACAAGCACTGCTTTAATCTGAGCCTTAATCTGCTCTCGCACAGCATCCAGCAGGGAGCAGAGGCAAATCCATGAATAAGTAATCTGGTTATTTCGAAAACCACCCCCCCACCGTCTTACTTTAGTGTTTCACTGGACATCTGCACGTTGTAGTTTCTTTCAGTTTCAGGCAGCTTGGCGAAATCAACAAGGCAAGGGTGCTGCCTCTTGTTGTCATCACGAACCTGTAGAGGAAACAGTCATTATATCTTTCATGTCACAGCAACAAAGAAATGTGGATTATGATACTTTGTCTTTCTTTTGGTCTGCGAGCACGTCTGTCAATAAATGCAAAACACCCCAAAGGAAAATATGATAAAGTCTAAGCTAAAAAAAAGAAAAAATCTGCAGTGGATGTTGACAGCTGCATTGTTGTTTGTTTTCCACTTGGACTAATTCAAGCCTCAGGTGTTGATTTGTTAATGAAGCAGAGATGAGCCTGAATCAGCTCAGACCAGAGGCTCAGCTGTCTGCGAGAGAGTCGACTGGGAGAAATTTAGTCTCAGAAAGACGCTGGCAGTGACTCTATTCTTCTTCTGTTGACAAAGGTTAGAGCGACACTGTGAAACGTTTCTACCATAAAATAACAGGCTACAATGACTTCTAATCAGGTGAACGGTGTCTCTGTCATTCGTACGTCTGTTTCTACACTATGTAACTCCGGGTTCGATCACCCACGAGAAGTCTGTAACACTCTACAGCACTAACTATTTCACTGAATTTGGTGAAACTGGATCATATCTTCTGGTTTTACCTCTTTCCCTCTCTGTGATTTACAGAGTATCCGACTGTAGCTGCTGTTAGCTCACTTCGTTAGATGGGCTGCCTGGACTGTGAGCTCAGAGCACTGAGGGTGTTAGTGTTCGTACCAGAGGAGTTTTGGACCGCTGTCAGAATGCTGAAATTTCTACCAATTTCAATGCAATGTCGCCTTTAATAGGCCTCAGATGCACAAACGGTATCAGGAATACACAGTAGGGGCTAAGCCCTCCGATACAAAACAATGAAGCCGTATCCAACTTTATTATCATCCTGCCTGCCAAGTATCTGCTGCCTGTCCAAAGAGGCTTCTCATTGCAATGTCACTTTGAGCTCATCGAGGCTCGTTACAGCAAAATTAAATACCAAAGCAGCTGTTTGGACCTAAATGTTGTCCTTAATAAACTATAAGTCCAGTGTTAACCCTCCCGAGTGGAGCTTTCTCCCAGTCTTAATTAATGTGGATGTCATACTCTTGGAAAGTGAGACACTCATTAAGTTTGTTAAACGGCTGCTGTGGCGACGGCCTCGATGGGAAATGATTGTGTGATAACAGTACAGTACAAAAAGATCAGACTGTTCTGCAGTGAACAGGAGGAGTGACTGACAGACGAGTGATCGGAGAGAGAGGAAAACTGTGCAGTTATCCACTCCACCCTAAATTGAGTCAACCAGAATGCACCATCGGTGGTAATTTGTGTTCCTCTTTTAATTAATATAACGGTTTCTTCTGCCTTGATTCCACTGAACACAGCTCTGTGACGTCACAGCTACGATGCGGTCTTGTTCTTTGGTCATTTTTCCTCATCACCTATAAGTAAATAAGCTATGTAATTAAATTGTTTCCCTTTTGTCGCACAGGGCTGTCTCGGTGTCCGACTTCCCGTCAGCTCCATCTGCTCTGGGATGCTTAGCGCCACTGGTCTCCCTTTGACGGACGTCGCGATGATGTAGCAGAGCTGAGAGCCACTTCTGGCAGCCATGGTGTAGCTGTGCATGCCATATAATCTGTGCTAAATAGTGTCCTCTGACAGCAGGAAACGCACCTACTTTTATACAGATCTTATCCAGGTGAAAACCACTTTAATCAGTTGGATCAGTACCTTTAAAAAATGCAAAGAAGACAAAACTCTGCCCTAAATCGACGTCATTTCACTTGGCTTCTTACTTATAAAAGGATTTGATATGTTCTCAAACTCAGAGCAGCGTGTACTAACAAGCCTCTATCAGTAAACTGCTGGCATGTACTTCAGAGATATTACCATTAATGGTCCATTAACATGCCTTTTAGTGGTGTTAACCTTGTGTGTGTGGGTGCATCTAAAAAAAAACACAGGCTGTATTTGTGTGTTAAATGTGATGATGGTTGGAAGCGTTACCTTGCCATAGGTCCAGCCCAGTTCGATCTTGTTCATACCCCACAGTTCATGGATATTTTCTGCCAGCTTGTCCCGGACATTGTCTAGGTGAGGGGGAAGAACAATCTGCAGACAGAAAACGGGAACAGATGGTCCGGTCAGATGATAAAAAGATGCCGACGGGACACGGAATGAAAACTGTTCTCGTTTTTTTTCCGGGATGGTACAATCCCCACCTGGGTGGTGTCAACAGGAGTGGGGATGAAGGAGGCTTGTGAGAGAAACTGGGTGGTTCCCAGCAGGTCACGGACTCCCTCGTGGTCCCTCTTGTACTCCTTCACAGGCTCTACGTGCATCTTCTCTTTGGGCAACAGCGCCTCGTAGCACGGAGAGTAACCAGCTGGTGGCAGGAACTTGAAATCTCCGTGGCGTCCACCCAACAGAAAACGCACCCTGAGATCGGAAGTTATAAGTTATATAACATCCTAACTCTTAAATTTAAGAGTTTCTTTTTACTTACTTTTCATTTACTTTTTAAACTGCACATTCAGATCCAATCTAGCTTCTCATAAATCTTTCTTAGTAACTTCTAGTATCAATATAATCGAGCAAAGAATACTGCAGCTTTTAGGAACAGACATCAGTATTGATTCTTTTTTTGGGGGGCATGGAAGTTTCTTTTTCTATCGCTCACAGGAGGTCAGTTCAGTTAACTTTTCAACTACATCACCGCTTTATATATAAAGTGGTCACAGGCTGAGAAGCTGTAACTGCATCTCATTTCCCAAATATAAATGCAGGGCCTTACTTGACACCTGCAGAGAAGCTGACGACGGGGAAGAAGAATCCCTCGGTGTTGAAGTCCTCGAACATGCCCTGGACAGGCTGCCCGTTGATCCTGAAGGACATGCTGGGAGCGCCCAGATCCAGACAGCAGCTGACCACATCGTCTGAGTTCAGCAGGTGCTGGTTAATGGAGGCCACGGCCCTTGGGATTCGGCCTAGACAACACCGGGTGGAAACAGAGAGGGAGGATGGATGGCTGTTACGGATGGCAAAGTCATTGCAAATGTAGGGCAGGATGATAGGCGAGGAGAAGAGGCAGGAGCAGAGAGGTGGAGAGATGAGGTGATGAGGGCTTTAAAAAGGGATGGCATGAAATGGATGAGAGGAGGTGACGGGTCTTTTAGTAGATTTGGAAGAGAAGAGGAAGGTGAAATAGGTGTTGTGCTTTTCGGGAGAGAGCAGAGGAAACAGGGGGCATTCAAAGGGCTTTAAGCCGTAAAGCACCAAGCCGACAGTTGGCTACATGGACACAAACCACTGAGCAGTTATTACAGGCAGAGAACATACCTGATTATATCACCAGGTGGCCTTCAGCTATGGGGTTTGCAGTGTGCTAAACTTGTGTATCAAAGTCTTTAGGAAAGGTCCAAGGTGGAGGATGTGTGGTGGAAATTTTATATCACTGTCAGTGCTGTGACTTTGTCCTTCAATATGTGGAAAATAAAAAGAGAGTGGACAGCAAGCTCCTGCATTATTCACAGCCGAGGCAAAGTCTTCCAAGTCCATGACACTTTTGAATTTCAAACGTAGCTGCTGCTTTACAAGTTAATGGTTTAACGCCCTTAAAAAGTTGATTTAAACGAACAGTTCAGGTGCTTCCTCTCCAAACTGGGATTGCACCAAGTGCTTTTTACTGTAGGTGACACACTGCACCTCATACAACCACTTCAAAAAGCTTAATTATCCCTTTAAAATCTTACATTTTCACATATTGCTAAAAAACTAAATATTCCTCTGTTGGGGTGCTGGTTAGCTCAGTTGGTAGAGTCCTTGTTCCATTACAACCTGTCGCCCATTGCTGTGTGTTATCCAGTGCTTTCCTGGCACTGGGGTGGCTGTAGCTTGGAGGTAGAGCGGGTTGTCCACTAATCAGATAATTGGCCGTTCGATCCCCGGTTTGATCCCCTCCAGTCTGCATGTCAAAGTGTCCTTGGGCAAGATACCGAACCCCAAATTGCTCCTGAAGGCTTCGCCATCGGTGTGTGAATGCGTATGAATGGTTAGCCCTTCAAACTGATGAGCAGTTGGCACCTTGCATGGCAGCCAATGCCATCAGTGTATGAATGTGTGTGAATGTCCTGTAAAAGCTCTTTGAGTGGTTGTAAGACTAGAAAGGCGCTATATAAGTACAGTCCATTTACCATTTCCTGTCACTCTTCAGCTATCTCTGCCAAATAAAGCTTGAAAAGCCCAAAGAAAATACGTCTTTGTTGTTTCTTAAAAGTTTAACACTCTGTGGTGCTGGTGACAGAAACACATCACGGTGTGAATTAAACTGGTTGACGCTCTGAATTATGAGACAGTGAGGAAATACAAGGTTTGTTCATGCAGCATGCAGTATCTAAATCTACCCTATAAGACCAATGGTTACTCTTATATGAGGAAGTTTCCTACCTGACCAGAGATGAAGTCCATCAAAGCTGTAAGAGTACAGGTCATCCCCGACGCCGTTGCCACCCCATCCCTCTCCTCCACCGGGGTACGGAGCGTAGCCTTGAGTGTTGGCCCAGCCTACCCTCAGGTGGGTCGGCTCTCCGGTTACAAAGTGGTCCACCTGGTCGATCACCAGCTCGAAATACCACTTTTTATACTGAGCTGAACCTTCAGCCACACCCAGGAAGATGTTCGGCCTTATACTGGAGGTGACAAGAGAGGAAGAAGCTTGCTTACAAGTCAAATATGAGCTCATCTGAGACTAAAAATCATTGAAGTACATTCATGTCAAGCCCGAAAAGTCACACTTTGTGAATTAACGCCAAGTTTTTCTTCCCAAATTCCTCCCATCAACCCATCCAGAACATCACCTGGCAGCTGTGTGTGTGTGTGTGTTTAGCATTTATATTTATCCACAAGTCGATTAATCAAATCATTATCTTCCTTTACCTCTGAACATCATTGACCAGTCGAGTCTGAAGCAGCAGGTCCCTCTTGGGAAGCAGGTTGTCACAGATCAGATTCTGATTGGTTCTCACTGCCACCCCGTTACAGACACAGAGGGAACACAAGACATCCAGAATCTACACGAGACAAAAAAACATGTGTAAACCCTAAAATGAAAACCAACATCTTATTTCTCCGTTAAATGATCAGTTGTTGATCAGCTGCAATGCTTGTAGCACACCCTCAAATGAACAAGGCCACGCACCTGCCACTCAGCACCACCAGCTGTTGTTTTTACGAGGATGCCCTTTCACGCTCTGTACAGTTTACAAGGTAAATACTAAGACGCTGAGATATTTGATCACTGCATGTTAAACACATGGTTGGAATGTCATAAAACACAAGTATGTTGTTTGACATCAATCACAGCCGTGACAGAGATAACAGTCATCTTTTGTCCAACAGTGATCAAGGTTTTATGAAGTGAAATGTGAATCCTTTCTTACGCTGTTTTTGCTGTCTGCTGAGAACGACTGAAATCATAATAAACTCGAAAACACAAAAAAAAATCCGCTCAAACAGGATTTAAATGAACTAGACCTTGTGAATAAACTCTAAATTCTCTAAATTAAACAGGTTTGCATGTGAAAAATATATTTCTAAGTTCACCAAAATATGTTGGGTACATTGCATTGTAATTTATTACATATTCAGTAGCATGAACATTACAAATTTGTTGGTTTCATCTAATGTTACTAACGGATTTGTCACCAACAGTATAGTAGTAGGGCAGACTGCAGCATCTCACTCTGTCTGCTGCAATCTTCCCCATCCTGTCCTCTTCCAGGACTCTGAGGCGTGCAGGAAAGATTGTGACTGACCCCTCTCAACCCGTACACAAACTATTTGAGACACTCTCCGGCAGGAGGCTGCAATCCATCAGGATCAAAACCTCCAAGCCCCAAAAACAGTTTCTCTCAACTGCTGCAAGCCCTCCCTGACACACTGACATTCGCAGTCCACCCCAGACTCCACATGTCACATTAACGTAAGCTCTACTGACTGTGCGTTATATCATCAAACCTTTTATTTAACATCTTTTGGACTACTGCGTTTCGTTAAATATCTTGCACATTTAAAACAATCTGTAAACCGTTGCACATTACCTGGTAAAAACTTGCACATTCCTGCACAAAGATTTTAAATTATTACAACTAGAGTTAGCAAAGTTTCCTCTCATTGGCTGATATCATGGCAATATTGACAGCATCACTCTGGGTCAAAATATAGTAGTCCTACTTGAGTGTACATGTAGTTGCACCAGGAGTCACCATTGGCTAATATGTCTGCCCACCTTGTGGTTGCGTCCATGCTTGTAGAGCAGAGAGATGATGGATTTGATGTGAGCTCTCTGAATGATGTTCAGAGCCTCCGGACTTTCTACCAAGATACAGTGGAGAACTTCCAGGATCCCTGGGAGGTCAGACAAAACACACGTCATTACGAGAACAAACGTACACCAAACACCACGTTACTCTAATGCTATAATGGTTTACTTTAAGTGGTTCCCATAATACCTGATGAAGACTCCAGTCTCTCCAGTTTGCTGACCAACCAGTCCAATTTGCGGGAAAACTGGGTGCAGTTCATTCTGTTCCCACGAATCAGTGCAGCTGTGCAAAGGACAAAGTATCCACGAAGGTTTAATAAAAGGCATGAATGATGTGGTTAAAGGTGTGAAATCAGATCTCAGCAGCCACCACTCCACCATTTCTTTAATAACTTAAAGTCTGACATCTGCGGTCCACAGGTAGAGATTAAAACTCATTAAAACTGTGAAACTGCCTGACACTATTATGAAGTCTGATGAAAAATACACGTTGAAGATTTTGACGGCTCTGTGCCTCCTAAAGACTTGAGGTGTGTTCCCCCTTTGTGACCTTTCCTGCCACTGTGGTGACATTAAAAAGTCCCCCTCATTACTTTACTGTCTCATTTTTCACCATCAGGATTCAGGGACGCTGGACTGATAATGCCTGTGAAACAATTTAACAGCACTTTACGCCAAAGGAATACTGATGTGTGCGTAATCTCTTTTAATTCTCCCTTTTAAGGAAACCTATCATTCAATAGGAACACATGGACAGAGCCACGGTGCAGTGCAAGGATGTGCACTGTGAATGTAAAATTAAAAGACAGAGAGGAGGAACCTGAGGCTACAAAGACTTTAAATAATGCTTACATTAATATTCACTATATTAAAGTCTGTGTAAAGTAAGAATAAATGTGTGTTCTGAGTTTGTCAGACCAAAGAGTAAATTGTTATTAACCACCCAGCCAAATTTGAATGATTAAAAATATCAACAAGTTTATGAAATTAGGTGTTAAAATCAGGTAAAAATTTGTATTCTCAGCTCCAGGACTGTGGGGGCGTGTCCACTGAATGCGCTGAAGCCACGCCCACTCATGGGAGCAGTCAAGTAGCAATTTTGAAGCGACTGAAACGTGTCAGATGAGTTCAGAAAATGACATGACTAACTTTTAAACACTCTAAGCAAGATAAATTCATCTCTCTCTCTCTCTGCTACGGTTGCAATGGTATGTTCCCTGAACATAGTGGCCTCAGCGTGTCATCGAGCCAACCTTTAAGGACCGCCCACAAAATCCTGGACTGAAAAAATTGGTAAAAAACTGTTTTAAGCTCTAACTCCACATTTTAGTAATATGTCGTTTAAAGTCTGTCTATTTTCCAACATATTTATTGTGTTTTGAAAGAAATCTACCTTTAAACTGATTCAAGTAATATAGAAAGGAACTTCTAATAAATTAAATAGGAAAGACTGAGCTTTTAGTGAGCCTCCACTGCTACTGTTTTTAAGTCCCTTTTTAATAATTTACCACCATGAACTGGACGTCCATGACCGGCATCATTAAACAGGAAGGCTGACCACCTGGACACCTGTTCAAGTTACACTGATAACTAGGTGTATTCTGGCAGAATCACTATGGAAAGGAGAGGTCAGGACAAACAAGGTTGCTGTGCAATTCATCATTCAAAACCTGCTTCACCAGGCTGCCTACGCATCCTTGGGGGTGACCCCTCCGTGGGCAAGGCTGTAGTGTATTCAGGAGAGTGTGTGTTTTTAGTGTGTGTATGTAGGAGTACATGCTGGGGGAGGTGATGAATATAAGGGCAGTCAAGGTGAGCCGAGGGGAAAGCTGTTGATGGGAAAGCTCAGATGACAGCAAAACAAACTACCCAAGAAAAAGTTGTCCAAAATAAAACTTTTCAGGGTCGTAGCTTTAGCGGCTCGATTTAGGCCCCCCGAGAGAGAACGGTATAATGCCAGCACCTGTGATGGCTGGCATTTTGTTAACGACGCTGTCATTTCATCAAACATGCAGCTGAAGGCTTCGTAATGTGCTCACACTGATCTCAGAGAAGGATGTGCTGTAAATGAAAAGCAGGATAGACTGTGAAAGAAGAATACAAAAGATAGTTTGTCTTTGCTTCTCTCTGCGCTCCCTTGTCACAAATAATCACACGGAAATGTCACGGAAAGGCTAACACCAGCTGTGAACTCCAGATGTGGCATAGAGGAAGGAAGAAAAAGGAGGAGAGGAAAACGGGTGAGGTAAGAAGTGAATAAGTGTAAAGGAGACAAGGATTTGTTGAAGGCACTGGGGGAAGATTAATGCTGCATGTCTGCTCAGGGTCAGACAGCTGAACAGTGCTGACAGAAGATGTGGATATTTTGTATGATGCATCACTCGGGCCCACTTACCCAAGAGTTCATATAGGAGGTTGAGAATGTCCTTCCACGCTGCACCTGCTTCCTCCCCAGCCACTTCTCCGAAATGGGCAGCACTGTTGTACAGGTTCATGCGGTCGATGCATTTGGACAGGAGGGTCAGCATGCCCTAAGAAGAGGCCAGGAATAATCTGTGATTCATCTCATTACACAGGAAGTGTGCTCCTCTTTGTAACAAGATGTAAAACACTTTATTACATCACTTCTTACATCAAATTTAAAAGACCGGAAATGACTCAAATGACACATCCTAACGAAGGAAACAAACATTTTAAGAGTTGTAGAACAAGCTGCAAGTTTATTTTGATTCCTTATACTCACCAAGACAAAAAAACTGCACATAAAGGAAGGCACCAATCAAACACTACACCAACAAAACTCATTAACTCAAAAGTCTTTTTCAGGGCAACACCGCTTATCTTTTACAGACGACCACGGGCAGCAGCAAGTCCAGTCAAGGACCTTTGATGTACTTAACTGTCATCTTGATAAATCTAACCTGAAGCTGCTCCACTGGGTAAAAGAAGTATCGAGCAGTTAAATGATTACCACAAAGAAACTTCCCAATCTGCATGTTTTTTAATCACAAGCTGACGGCTCCAAATCATCGACTCTCACCTCCTCTTTGAAGAGGTCTTGACGTTTGATGAGCGAACGGAGAAGACACTGTTTCTCCTCGTGCTCCAGCTCTGAATCGGGCTGTTTAAAGTACTCGATCAGGTCGTTCAGCGTCTGCAGCACCTCTTCAACATACCCAGCAACCTCCGAGGACTCACCCTCCGCAATGCTGTCCAAAGCCCTGACGGGGGGAAAAAACCCAAGAAAGAGAACCGAGCTGTAAAACTTGAAACAAACCCAGTAAAACACTGTGTGGATGTTTGGTCATGTTGTATAAATTTGACAGAGAAGGCAGATAAAAGTGTTGTCATTACTTGATAAAGTTGGTGAAGAGGAACGTGGTGTTGCGGATGATGCGAGCAGCCCGAGACTCCTCATGCTGACAGCGCTGCAGGATAAGCCCGTCGTCCATGTGGCCCTCAGAATGCAGGCAGGCCTAAACCAGGACAGATTTCATCATTACAACCAAACCCTTGTTCAGCAGATATCTTAAGTCACTACAAGAATGAGCTAAAAGGCAGTTTTGTGTTTATATGTGTGGTACTTATTCACTTTGAGAAACTCCACGATCTCCATAAATCTTTAATATTAGCTAACTGGGTTGCAGAAATCGTCTCGGTCGTTACTCAGACTCGGACTACTTGCTGGAGTAGTAAACTGGGTTCACTTTCACTGCTGTGAGTGATTGTTTTCCAGGTATTAGTGAGACCTGTGTGCCTCCATGGAAATGGAGATCAGAACAGAAACAGTGAGCAGAAAAATCTTTCTTTTGAGAGAAATTGCCCCCAAATATGAATGTTTTGATTATATTTTTAATTGTTGCATAATCGCAATGTTACATTCGAGGGTGAGCTTTAACTTATTACTGAGCACATCACTGCCGTGCCAGCAAAGAGGATGAAGCACACCCTCTGGTGTATTACTGCTTAAATATTTCGACATTGCTCTCTGGTTATTCTGAGATGTAACTTTAGACTTTGTACATTATAGCAGAATCTATAATATAAAGTTATTTAAGTATGTAATGACTAAGCGTGATGCTAGTGGGTATACATCACAACAGCTCAGTGAAACCTGACTTGCTATAATGAACAGCCTAATCAAAAGAGGCAGGAGGTGGGAATGGTGGTGGTCTAAGTGTGGACTGACCACCACCCTCCAAAATATCAGGTGCATTGGCGTACTGCCAAGGCTGCAGGGACCGCTTGGCGCCAGCACAAGTTGGCATTTGATGTCCCCCTTGGAGGCCTGCCCAGCGATGAGCAGCATTCATGTGCCCCCTTAATCCCCCCTGTCTCACCCAAAACTAACTGTCACTCTACGCATGGCCCATTATCACATTTAAATGGGGACGCTACATCAAGTGTTGGTGCCAGGGGAGAGGGGTGGTGTCAATCCAGGGTGCATCCAGGGTAAAAAAATGATTTTAAGCAGAGTGGAAAACAAATGTTTGCCCGGGCAGTGTAGGTGTTTAAATGGCCATATAACGCGGTGCTTTGATTGGGTGTGATTTGCTCCTGTGAACACGGGCTTTGAGGTGTTGCAAGAGAGGTATGGCAAGGGTTCAAGTTCTTACTGTAAACACATAGGTAGACAGATGATAGATACTGTATACATACATATATACTATTTCTATCACTATGCAACAGCGATTGATTATGCAACGGGCAACATGTCTCACTAATGTGTTGCGACTAAACCACAACTAAATGTGATTTGAGGGGATAAAAAAAAAAAAGAGGTCTGCGATGAAACCAGTATTTTTTAAATATCTGATTGCAGCCCCCTCGTCTCACCCTCATCTTCCAAGCGTGAAGGAGAGTGGCTGTGAAACACGTGAAAATCTATATATAGAGGCAGCGTTTAGTTTGTCCATTCTAGGCTACTGTAGAAACATGGTGGACTCGCAAAACAACATTTGTGGATATAAAAGTCTCATTTTAAGATAAAAAAACCAAAACAAAAACATAATGATTCTTATCTACAGGTGATTAGAAATGAATTAAAACATAAATATGCATATTATATTCAAATATAGGCAAATCATATCTTAAAAATATAGATATTGTTTGTTTTTCTGATTATTTTGTCTGATTTAAACTAAGTGCAAAAGAAAAATTTCAACTGACATTCAGATTATTTCATTGTATATTTACAATGAATTAACAATTATCTGGAATTACAGCCCAACCCTTGTTTCTAGTTTCTACTGTTGTTTATTCACACAGTATGTACAGTGTCATGTATGTAACTGCATAACAAAAAGGAAGCTTTTCAGATAGTAAACATTGAGCTTCTTCTGCCTGGAATATGACCCTTACCAACATCAGACGGATCAACAGATTTTCTTGTTTCTTGTATTAATCTCAAATAAATGTCATCTTGTTATTGCACTTTGTTTTTGTCTCCATTACAGGCGTTTGTTACTTCATGTGAGAGTGAATTCACTTATTTATATTTAGGGTGTATTGCAGTTTCTTGTCTTTAATGATGGGTGTGATTTTAAATTGTTGTTTTTGTGTGGACTACAGGAAGACTAATGACCACTTTGGTGGAAGTTAATGGGGATCCAAATAAAGTGTAACAAGCTGTTAAAAGGTAAGTAAGTACTATCCTGTAGGTGAACCTCAAAACAAAAACACCATCTAAGCACAAAAAGTACTTCTACTGTACAGTTACTTTCCTCCTGTTGACATATACATCTTTCATAAGTTGTGGAAGAGAAGTTTTATCCTGTTTACCCTTCTTTTCAGGGGTCCTAGGCGAGATGATTTGGCATCAGGCGCCAGGTAAGACAACCAGAGTCCTGTGTCCATGTGCATGATGAAGCACACAGAGTCTCCGTACTTGATCTCTGGCACTCCCATGCCGTCGATGTCCCTCTTTGGGCCCACGTCGCCCTTTTCCTGTTGTGTTGACATTGAGAGGTGCATACCCGCATTACCAAAGAGAGAAACACACACATAGCACAAACGCACAGGCATTAAAATATGACAAAGATATATGATGATTAGATGGTAATCAGAGAGGCGGGTTTAGGAGAGTGCATCCATTGGCCTGCCAGGAGTTTGCTGCTGGCCTCATTAGCTCGGCTACATTCCTGGCTCAGCAGAGATGGAGCGACTCAGCCGATTGCAGTCGACAGCAAGTAGCAGGGAACATATTAATGCCAATGTACAACATGGCAAAGCACTGACCTTTTTAGATACAGGCACAGAGACTGAAACCCAGTGCCAGTGTACAACGGGTGGAGGGAGAAGAGGTGTAGAAATATATACAAAATATGAGTCTCTACCTACATTTATTTTTCATGAATAATCCCACAAAGCCTGTGGGTCCTGCAGGAATAGTGATTACTGATGGCTATTACACTGTCGGGAGTGGGATGGGTTTGGAAAATTAAAGCCTCTGTGGTGGACAGCACTCAGGAGGATTTCATGCTGCACCTATTGTAGATAACAGGATATCTACAGGAACACAATGGTACTCTGTGAAGGTGACTCATGGCACTGTGCTGTTTATGTGACTGTAGTCGTTTCAGCACAGGATAATAAAGTAGAATAACGTATGCAACACACAGTAAATCCAGGAAATCGGCTATAGATATTTTCACATATTCGGAACTAGATTACTTCAGGATTGGACCTACGGTAACGAGTTATATTTACGATATAAGATAGACTTAGATAAAGGGCTCTGAAACAGTTAAAGAAAAAGAAATCATTGCATTATTTAGCTTTAAACAAGATCACAAAGTTACAGGAAGCAATAAAGCAGTGAGACAATCTTACTCCTGATTCAACGTCTGCATCTAAACAGTGTAATTTACAAGTAAACAGCATACAGTATAAAAGCATTACTGAACTACAGCCTGACTAAAACACCTGATTTCAGTCTGAATTTCAAGTAAGCCATGTGCTCCTTTTATCTGGGTTTTTTTTGGCAGCGAGTCTATTTTTGGAACACGCATTATTAAAACAAAAGAACTGTAAGAGCCCTCGGATTGAGAGAGTTCAAAACAAAGTGTGGGATGAAAAAAAGAGCTTAGGAGTTATTGAGGGATAGAAAAAAGCAAACGGCATGTGAACGAATACAAAATAAATGGCAACGTCCCAACCAGCTATTAAGGCCAGTGGACAACATGAATGCTCGCTCCAACATTTACAGTGTTGTCTACTCAGCAGCTGTGAAAAGGTCAATTTATTGTGTTGAGCCATGAGCTCATTAAGAGCTTACAGACCCATCTTGGGAGTCTTCGATGAGGTGGTCATTATTTTGACTCCTCTTTTAATGAAGTAAGTTGACTAAGAACATTTACATTAAACACCCTGGGCAGCGTTCAGACGGTGTAACTGCCTTGCACAAGAGGCACATTTTGTAAAGCGTTGGTGTAAAAATAGGACAAATAAATAATGTTTTTTTGGGGATAGCAAGCACTGACCTTGGAGGACCTGAAGCAGAAGGCAGTGGCCTTGGTGTCGCTCTTCTCCGTGTCCTCCAGGACCAGTCCACGGTCCTGCGTCAGGGCCAGGTAATGGCCAGTAGAGAGGTGGCGTAGTCGGAAGGGCTGACCCCAGCGAATGTGGCTACCGCTCCAGCTGAATACAAAATACAAAGTCACAAACTATGAATTCAACACTGTAAACATCATGTTGCTGTTTGTATTATAATTATGTATGTTGTTTTTTTTATACAATGCAATGCAGTCTGCAAGACGTCTGTGAAGGTTCTCTGTCATCTTTCATCAAGAAGGGTTAAATCTGGGGCATCTGAATCTGGTTGTAGATCCGTGATCTGTGAGCTTGGGTTACCTGAACGACTGTCAGTCATCATCCATAACTCTGACAACAATGAGCCCTAACGAACCAAGTGTTGACAAATCCAAAAGTTGGATCTGGCTCAACTTGTGCCCTGTACCATCACAGCCAAATGGACTACTTCGACTCAAATAAATGGAAAAACCTGCATTTTCGCTGCAGCTCTTATCTGAATGTGCCTTCACATGTTGACCTTTTCTTTTTGAAGTATTGTAAACATAAACACTATTAGAATATTTTCAAAAATGTTTTTAAGTGGCATGAAAATGTCTGAGAACCATAAAATTGAACTTTCTCACTTGTCAGTGGAGCTCAACCCTCCTCTACTCTATATGGATGAGGCAGTGTGGAAGATACTGTTCAAAATTCCTCCCTAAGCCAAGAAGGAGAACATGCCTTAATAGATGCAACCTGCGCCATTTAAAAGTGTACAGGCTCTGACAGGCAGTTCCAGTGAGAGCAGGCAGACGATGTGACTGCAGGGAAATTGCGTGGGTAGCCAGTTAGAGGAAGGAAAGAGAGGAGGAAGAAGAGGGAGGGTGATGATGGACAGAATAAGAGGGGTAGATTGAAAGGGATGGTAAACAGAAGCTCGTCTTCTGAAGGGCTTTGCCAGCTAATTGGTAGCGACTCTTCACAGTAGAGGGAGATGAAGTTTATATATAACCTACAGCAGTAGCTGTGACATTTGTACATAAAGCCCCAATTCTTTTATTCTCCATAAAGAGATCTCACTCAAAAGGCAGCTCTCCTGTGTATTTCTGAGAGAAATCTATGTCAGGGGTTTTATGTTATTTACTTCCCAGGGTTTATTTCATTCACCATGTTTTTATATATGTGTGTTTGGGTCTGATCTCACCTGATCCTGAGAGGCTCCAGTCTCCAAAGAGAGCGCGCCTTTGACGCTCCCTTACCCGCCTCATAGTTGACTATCCTGAGAGCACAAAGACACAAGTGGGGACCTTCTGTTACTTCTGAGTCTTCCAAGTCGCAGTGGGAAGAAAATAAATCAAAGAGTTTCTGCTACAGCTCTGCAGGGAACACCATTAATGATGTTAATGTTAATTAAGTCACTTTAAGTCACAGTACCTTACAAAGCAATGGATATACATATATTTTAAGCTATATGCATGCACTACCAACTGAACTTTGATTATTAAATCTTACCAATCAAACCATATTTTTATCTTTAAGACTTATACAAGACATAATTTGCTTTTTCAAGGATATTTAAGTAACTCTTGTTGGACGGTGATCTGTCTGCTCAATTCTTCTGACCTAAAAATTTAGTTGATACTAAAAAAATAAGTGGAAAGAAAAGAGCTGCTTAACCCACGCTATTTCGTCAGCTCGTGCTGAGAATCTCAAAGTCTTCTGCTCGCGAGCAAGTACTTTGATCATGCAACATTTTAGCCTTTAGTAACCATTAGAGATGTGAAGTGAAGTTGTTGCATTATGCACTAAAACGACTTTCTCAACTGTTAGTTCAAGATTTTTAAATATTGACTCACAGGTCACAAGAAAACTTGCAACATTAACTATATTACTGAGCTGATTATCTACTAACCTCTGCTCCTCTTCACTCTTGTCTGCTCCCGGGATGGTCAAACTCTCATCGTGACCGTGACAAAGGCGCATCACATGTCCACCAGTCAAAAACCCTAATAAAAAAAAACATCATAATGTGAGTTTTCATCTTTAACTTTCAGGCTTAACTTGTGCTGAAGATTAGTAGGGGCCGTACTATGACATGAAAACTATTTTAAAAATGTAAAATATGTGAGAGTGAGAGCGTGAGCATGCTGGGGTCGTGAACTTACCAACAGCCACGCTGCTTGAAGAGCAAGTGGGCTGGATGTTCCACAGCGTCTGCATGAAGGAGGCATCCACCTGGCTGTTGTCATTACAGCGAGAGAGGTGCTGCCAGAGAGAAGCAGGTTGCACACGGCTTTAGAAAGACAGGTGGAGGCTGTCGGTAAAGTACTTGTGTTAGCAGGAGGGAGACGGAGACAAACACTGAGATTCAGCAATACTGCACAGAGGAGGGAGACGTCCCACTATTGGGATTGAAAAGAGGCTCAAACTACTTTGTGCCTTTTCTCTGGAGCTGCCAAACAGTTTTATAACACTGTGGGCTAAAGAGCACTGCTGCATCAGTGTTTCTCTATGCAGCCACGTCGAGATAATCCTCTTCAATAATTTCATACAGCATTAACACTTGGAGCGGCTCCAATTTCCCTAAAGGCAGGATTCAGAGGAGAGTGAAGGCTCAAAATGATCCTAGCCTTCACCTACATCTCCCCAGCTCCAGGTAAATGGGGCACATCTTGTTCCATGTCACCGAACTCCTGTGAAAAATATGTACTTTTATATCATTGTTGGGTCAAATATAACCGTCCATTTTTATTAGTCTGTCTTGGTGTTTTTCAGAAATGTAAAGCATGCCAAGTATTTCAGTGCAATCTTCCCCGTGTGTTGATGGATGATATGGATTGTGACAGCCCTAGCATGAAGTCAAACTTTTGATTTATTGTACTGGCCTGACATTTGGGCACCAGGGATACTAGGAAACCCCATTGGGCACGACTCACATGGTGGCCCTGACACTGTTTTGGTCTGTTCTCCACGCAACTTCAAACCCCACCAGGAGAGTTTCAGATACGGTTTGACACCACATTTTGTTAACATGCTCAGATTTGGTCATTTTTCCTGGTTCATGTGTTTTTAAATATGTAAATATGCTACACAGTTCAACTGGGTTTTTTAATGATCAGACATTGAACAATCATAGAGTTTATGACACAGTCTTTTAGGACGTTTGCATGTGTTTGCGTCTTTGTCACTTTGCGACCCCGATTCTGTTTTGGTTTGTTCTCCACACAACACCAACCAGTAGTGTTTCAGAAGCGTTTTTGACACCAGACTTTGTTAACTTGCTCTGATTTGTTCCCTGGTTTATGTTCTTCTAAATATGTAAATATGTTATGTAGTTAAATTGTTTCCTTTTGGCTGTTCAGAAGTTTGTACAGGGTGTTTTATTTTGAAAATCGTCCAGATTCTCTTTGCCGTTTCATTGTCTGACTTCCGGCCAGCTCGAGCTGCTCTGAGCATACTGACGCAGGCTGCTTGTGTATCGTCCGTCACAAAAAACACGGACGTGTATTCTTGGTGGAACCAAGCAGACAGCGAGTTTCAGACATTGACTATAACGGCCGTGAGATGCAGAGCAAAGGACGCAATTTGGCCAAAGTTGACACAAAAGCAACAAACTGCCTATGTCCTAAAAGACGTGCGTCACGGCCTCTGTGATTGTTCTTAGTCGTGAAACACTGAATTTCTGATGCGTCTCATACAAATCAGGTGAAGATTTCCCATCAGAGGAGATGAAAATCTGTCTGTTTTCCAGTTTTGCCTTAATTGCTTGTTTCCCTCCCTAAAGGACCAGAAGCCAACGCTGCTCACTCTCCAATGCGTTGCACGTCGCCGGTCCTCTTTTCCATTTCTCTCTCTCGGCCTCTTCCTCTCCCTCTTGAAATCTCTCTCTCCACTCTCTTTACCTAGTAAGTTAATTGGGGTCGGGCGTATTGCTCTGCAAGAGGCAGACCACATTAACGCTAAGCTCATCAGTCAGATGGATGCCTTCCCAAAAAAATTATTTTTTAAAAGAAAACTGCACAGGAGGGTTTCACAAGTAATCAGATTTCCATTACAGATAAAAGGGTAAAGTTTTAGAGGTTTCCCCTTGAACTGCCTCGTCACTCTGAAGCGGGCTGGAGTGAGCCGGGCATCAGAGCCGTCCAACGGTTATGAAACTTATCGCCTTTCTGAGACGGGCAATGAACCAAAGCAGATAACTCCAGAGCACATAATGTCCAAAAATGTGGCACGCTGCCTGCCTCTAAACTCAGCTTTTGTTCTGACATGAACACATTTGGGAAGCTGACTGAAGCGAGATCTGACAGGCAAACCAGACGGAGGAAAATGAGACATGATACAGTGTGCATCAGAAACAAGAAACAGTATCTGGTAAATCCAGACTGTCTGAAAAATGTTAAATATTCATGAGAGAAAAAAAAAAAACTCCTTATCTGGAAATGAGAAGCTGAGTGGACGTCTGCTGATTTAATGAGAATAGTTTGAGCTGCATTTAGCCCATCGTCTTTTAAAATCTTTCTAGAGTTTCTGATAATACTCAACTGCAACACAGAGTTCTTTAATTACTGCTATAACTACAGCAAGCTGGTAAATCACGCGCTGTGTATCTGCATTTATTTTTAGACGTTGGATAGTTATGTTATATATCTACTGTATGTTGCCCTGGCTCTGAACACTTCTCCGTTTTGAACTATAGAGATCAGTGATTTGCCTTTTTTCTGTTATCCGGACTATTTCATGATACATCAGGTGGAAAAAAAGCCACGGCTCTCTAGTTCACGCTCGAGTACAGCTGTTATGTTAGCATAGTCTCTGTGGAAAGACCGGAGATCCATGCTGAAGTGAGGAGAGCTGGATCTAAGCGCTGGGAGAAGAAAAGACGGTACAAACCACGTGTATCATCTGGTATCATGGGGAATGTAAGCTCTCTCCCTAATAGGATGGAGGAGCCAACGATGCCAACCAGGCTGCAGAGGGAGTATGGAGAGTGAGGCATCACAGAGACGTAGCTGAATGAACTCTGGATGGCTTTCAACTTCCGAAAGATCCGTGGAACATAGGCCGGAGTCAGAGCCGGGGAGTCGACTCTACCAGCTGAGCCACAACTATTCACTGTATGAGTATTTCCCCACAGTATCCACTTTGTGAGCCGCTGTAACAAGTGAATTTCCCCGGTGTGGGATTCATAGAGTCTATCTTATCTTATCTTAATTGTCTTCTCGGGCGTAGGTGAGTTTGAAAGGATCTACCGTGGAGAGGCGATGGTGGACTTGACCTACCAGGTATCTCTCTGTCGACACGCTGACAAGGATCAGGTCGTCTCCGATGCGGACCTTCTCTCCCTCAGATCTCTGCTTGGACGCAGGGTGGATGGTCCACCAGCAGGCCTCTCCTGTTGACACACAGAAACATCATTTATACATACATGTAAGCAGGTCTACTGCCCAACACTGTCATGCGATTTTAGACAATCCTGACTCCTCTTTCTTGTTGAAGCAACGTTCTAAAAGCATAAAAATAGAGTTTCATTTATACTTGTTGATAGCTTCAAGCGTTTCCGTAGTTCATATGTTAAAAAGCAGCACAGTTACAGTATTTCTCCCATGGCTATTGATTCCATGCCAAGGTTAGGTCGACCCGAAACGGCTTCTCTGGAGGATTTGAATTCAATTAAAGACAGCAGAAAGCAAAGCAGTGAACTCTGCAGCGTCCCCGTTAGTCAAACCGTACCTATTGAATCTTCTTGTAGTCCGACATCAAATGACAGCTTGTCTGTAAGAGACCTTGATGTCTTCAAACAGGTCAGGAACTGGTGAGTGAAAAATTAGTTTGGGTTAGGTCAAAGGAAATAGCCCTTGTTCAAATATCTAATATGAATACAGATGTTTATTAGACTTATATTTAATGCATTTAAACATTAGTTCATTATGTGATTAGTTGATCAGCAACAATTTGATGAACAATAGTTGGTTTCTCTCCAAATATCTTAACAGTTATTCTGACAAATATAAGTGTCTTCAGGGTTAGGTAAGGGGTAAGTACTGTATATGTGTGTATATTTCTAATTTCATCACGCCCCCTTAAACACTACTTTACTGGAAAAATCATCGACTTGCATTGTTGGTACTCACCATACTACTGAAGGAGTGGCGAAGGAGGATGGCATGACCGTAGAGCAGGGTCCGGTGTCCACCTCCCTGACCCGCCTGCCAGGAAATACACAGATAAGTTATCACCATGTCATCAGAAAGCATCCTTGACCTCTCGACGCCGTCGTCACATCTATAATGTTAGTATTTCTATTTCAGACATTAAGTTAAACTTTTCTCTGCTTTTAAACCCCTTGTGGGGAAACTGCATGGGTATCTTCAACTTCGGACTTCCATTCCAAGTGCAAGCAAGACACAGACAAAAGAAAGAAGGACGGGAAACACACACAAAACTACACACACCATCAAACACAAACATGTACAGTACCACACTCATAAGACAGCTTGCCCATTCTTGTGTCAAACAAGAATAATTGTGATAGACTGTAGCACAACGGCTGAGGAAATGTGAGGGGAAATAGTTGAGCAAAAAAAGAATAAAGATGTGATTTCTTCTCCACCGCTGAGGTGAATAAAAGAAAATATTACTTACCCTTTTAATCAACCTCTAGCAGCCGAAGAAAAAAAGAGAAACGTAACCGTAAGAGGTGACGTCTAAACCATCTCTTTTATCAATGCGAGCTGGATAAACACTGCAGGCCTACAGAAGTAATATAACACACGATTTTACATTAAAAGTTTTCTTATTTCAGTTTAAAAGTTGAATTGGTGGTAAAAAAATTTAAAGGGCAATTTATCCCTGTAAAGCTACGAGCTGGAAATGAATAGCTGCAGGCTGCACACCTCCAACTTCTCGGCAAGCTAATCAACTCCTTTCAGTTTTGCTGTTTGCACCATAAAAATCAGATCACAGCTGCTCAAAGAATGATGAAAGAAGGCTAATTATTGCCCCCAGATTTCTGTGACCTGTCGTATTAAACCACATTTTGTTACCACCGGTGAGGGTACATTCAGACAGGATCAAGTGTGTGTGTGTAGCACATTCAAAATTACATACCCTTTTCTCATATTACTAATTGTCACAGTAGAAATTTCTATTTTTAGGACTTCAAACAGACTCTACTGTCAAAGAATAATTAAACTCATCATAGTAACAGCGAGGATCAAGCCCCGGACTTGGACTGGGATAACTGGTGTGACGCACACTGCAGTGTTTATCCAATAAGCAATACATGAAGGCTATCCTCTTTCTTGCCCAGTTGTCAGTGTTAATTTGTGTTTGCTCGTGGGGTCACATTTAAACTGACCTACAGGGAAATCCCAACTGTCCCCTGAACACGACCCCCTGAGCTAATTCTCTTTTGGCTACCAAGTGTCTCCCAGATGGCTGGTATAAGACATACAAAAAAGGAAACAGAGTTCGATCAAAAGAAAAATGGGAAGAGTATCCAGCAACAGCTGGGAGTGAGGGAGGGGGTACAGAGAGAGAGAGAGAGAGAGACAGCCTGTATTTCAGGCCTGCTGTCTTGCTGACACATCACTGCCAGGAACTGTGACCTTTGGTTGGGTGCCCCTCTAGTTGTAAGCACTGTATCCCAAACAGCTTTCCACTGGGTGTGCATTTGGGTTAAACACGAAAACAAGAGACGTTTGTGTGCGCCGTGGTTGCATGCATGTATGTGTGTACATTAAGTTTAATCAATGCTGTAAGTTTTCCGAAGTTTAATTGGCTCACAGATCAGCATTGCGTCGAGCCACGAGGTCATTCCTAGACACCAAAATCATCCTTTGCGTCATGGTGGATTACTGGCTCTGCCAAACACTTTGCAAACACTACACTGATTTATATTTGCATACTAGCAAACTGGCTTTAGGGTGGCCCTGATGAGCATATTTCAGATCTATGCATTGCTTTGCTTTTAGGTAAAGATCCCCTCATGAGTCTTTAGGGCAAATATTGATTAAAACCCCACCAGAGGACTTAAACTGCAAACGTCTCAGCAACAATTAATGAGAATTTAATGATGGCTGGCAGTTGCCAGTTTAGGTAAGCTACGCGTGGTTAAAAATAGATGTAACACTACCTGATAAACGGTCTGTTTGCTTTCCCAGAAGAAATAAACCTCTCAGTGACTATAAAGTTAAACAAACACCTCTTCAAAACAGCTTAGACAAAAATGTAATGCTATAATAAAGTTAAAATGTATTTGTAGTATAATGGACTTTACAGCTGGCAGCACTGAGCAATGAAACTCAACAGTACTGTAGTAGCTAGGTGAGCTACGACATAATTTTTTTTAATTAATTTTTTTGGTTTATTAATATGTTGTTATAGACAGAGATCAATCCTCTGAACTGTTACTGAGAGGTCGAAACTTCAGTAAGTTAGTAACTGCCAAAAACTGCAGTTCCTCAAACGTCCACTTGAGGCTGGCTACAGAACGAGTCAGTCTCCATAAGCCCCCATGTTCAAATGTCCCTTCACAGCAGAAATAAACATGTTTACAGCCTGGTACAAAAAACCGTTTTGGTCTCTATAGCTAATTTCCCCGTACATGACAACTGTACTGAGGGTGAATTTTTATAGAACTCACTTGTTCGGATTATATTAAGGCTTAAAGTTATGCACAATTAACAGCTTTGATTGACAGGTGGGTGCTTTTACAGATGGCTTGTTTGGGCATCATTCAGCCCGCCTCAGGTTCGTCTTTGCAGATTTTTAGATTACGTCAGGCATACACTGTTCATACATTTATACGGTCACCTTAAACATCATAACAATATTAAAGCTATAAAGGCTGTAAGCGGTAAATGTGTGGCACTTTAACCAGTTCTAATCCATTATGCATCTAATTGATTTATTTGCTGTTGATTACCTTAGAAGCGTGTAATGAGCCAGTGCGAAACACAAACTGCTTAAAACACACGGATGATTTTGGGGGCTGATCTTTGATTTTACTGCCTGCTTAGCTTTATAAGAACGAACTGGCGTCTGCTGTTTGACAGAGCCATTACAACAACCCATGACTAAGTAATTTACCTAAATGTTCACTTCATATCAATAGCTAATCTAATATATAACAGCGTGTGCATGAGAAAGAGCACACTAATCAATTTCTCAAGGCCGAGAAGGAGGGAGTCATGCCAGACTCATTTGCTGAGTACCATCGATTCTCATGTACATTTCCGATGCCCTGTCCTTCAGATCATCGGGATAATGAGACAGAGATTGTGCTCCATATGCTTTATATCAACTTCACAACAGTCCATCAAAATATGACACACACCGTGATGTGCAATATTTAGGAGTTAGAAGAGAAACAAAAAGGAACACCATCGATTCATTCACTGTTATTCTAAAAAAAATCAAAAACAGAGTTTGAAGATGCAGAAATAAAACGGAAGTGTAGCATGTCGGCAATCCAGTGTTTGGTGTGAGTAATCCTTATAACAGCTTTGCTCAACAACAGTGCACGTGAGCACTCTGAAATCAAAACTGATTTCAGGACATTTCCTCGTGTCGATATCTTTTTTTTTTTACTTAAAAAAAAATACTTTATGTTAGAGACCAAACCCAGAGAAAACATTGCAGCACACCCAAACCACAAAATAAGTTTCTGCCAACGTGTGGGTTTTCAGATCCTTTCAGTGAATTATGCAAGCTCAAACATTTTATAGTGTACAACTAAGGCTTGAAAGCAAAAAAAAAAAAATTATGAGATAATGAATAGCAAATGAGAAGCAGACACTATCACTTGAAAGTGCTCGCACACCTGTGCACAAAGTAGTCTTCAGAGACGAGGCAAAACATTTGACTAACGTGTGCGGCAAGGTGACAGCACCGATGGATGTCTATTTCAAGATTGCCATGATTTAAAGTTCAGAGATGTCTGAGACAAGCTAAATGATTGTCCCCAGGCTCGAGTGTAAGAAAATATGTTGAGCTATGGAGAGGTGAAAGCTTAATTTACTATCCAGCCGGAGTCTACACAGAAATAAATGTATCTTTTAATGTCTATTTGCATAATATGTGGTGAGGTGGAAAATTGAAATGTATTACTATTAGCTTAATATCTCCCTACAATCCAGTACCTGCCATGGAGCTTTAAACTAAATGCTTATACACGCTATAAAAACAGCTTGTATGGCAATCGAGAAATGGGCGTCACTTCAAGTGAAAGTGCCTAAATGTTTTAACCCTTTCGTTTGGCAGTCTGTCATGCACACTGACAACATGATGGATGAACGAACTGATGGACCTACCCATTTTTCATGGTCAGCACTCTAGTAACACACAGATACAAATGGAAAGAATGTGTTATTGGGGGTGTATGGCAGTCAATTACACAAATCTGAGAGCAACAATAGAGAGAAATGGGCCCTTGTATAGTGAAAAACGGAAGAGGAGGGTGATTTATTAGCCTTGCTACCAGAGAGTTTGTATTCGAGCCAACATCATGTTGTCTTGCCAAGCAAGGCCAGCCAACAATGTTGCACTGGTGAGCACAAAACAAATCTGCTACCCAGGCTAATAACAATGCAGGCCTGAATTACCAGTGGAAAGGACCCAAGCGGTATATATATTTACGAAATAAGACACTTAAGGAACCATCTGTGCCAGAAGCTATATTGTGCATGAAAGTACAGCGGCAGCCGGAGACATCCAGCACGTCACGCAACACAATTTGGGCTATCTGCGTTTGGTATCGTGCTCAATTCATCCTGCAGATAGCGCCGTAAAGATGTGAAGTGCGCAGATTTCTCTAGTTGCTGCAGCTGTACTGCACAATGATTCATGCATCCATAGCTTTGTCATCTCTGCTCCTAGATACCAGTGATCTGCCTTCAGCATAAGAGCTAATAATAACAATAATTGGCATTGCATTGAAATCACTACAGACCAAGTGTATCCAGTAGGAACAGTGATGAAATAAACACCACTAAGCTTCTTTTTTTTAAATAATTGTCCAGATTTAATGCTCAGCTGTATTTGAGAATTAAGCACTTAGTTTTCTCTTAGTTTTTCCCCAAAACATATCAGAAGGAAAGGGCTCAACATATCATCCAAACAGGGGTGACGCCATCCCTTTCCATCTCTTGACCGCCCCCTCTGGATGTAGAAGTGCTGGGTGATGAGATTAAATGACACATGAAATGATTCTGTTAGAGCGCAGCAGCGGTGAATCTGAGCATCCGACACTGGTTTACACGTAGTGGCTTCATTTGCTGTCGATGACACCCCCGCGACGGCAGAGAAGAGCGTCTGCCCGATCTGCCGATCAAAGACTACTTACCTGCTCTAATAAACATGCCAAGTGAGCTGGAGCAGAGCCGAGGGAAGAAGTGTGGGGCTCACGGCGTTTAACTTAAATCAAGAGAGCCGAGGTTGAGGAGAAAAAGGAGGCTGTGGACCCCCCAACAGGCCTTTCATTATCACAGCCTTCTGATTTCTTTTTTGCAAAACAGGTATGTGTTACAGAGAATGAAAAGAGACAGTTCCCATTAAGAATTCAATCGCACTTCTCGGTGCTAAAGTAGCTCAGAGTATTGCTAGTTGTGGTCTCTCTGCTTACTCTAATCGCTGTTGGGATTGGATCCAACCAATTTATTGATTTTCAACATATTCACTCATCATAGTCAAAACTTGCCGCTGAAACAGAGGAATTAAGCATTCATCAGTGTATATATTTTAGATCCGGCAACTTTATTCAGTTGCTGTTATGGGCAATGCATTTCAGTACATTTATCAGAGTTGTACTTCTCTCCTTCTTTTCGATATTTAAAACCTTAAAGCTCACAAACTGGGGAAAAAAACCAGAGGAGATTCAGCCGATAACACATTACCTTGTGTGCTGATATTTGACTTTTTTCTTTGTTTGCATGGTCAATTTGGTTTGTGACTTTAAAGTACTCAAGAGTTAGTTTTAGTAAAGGAATGAGGTTAACCCCATACTGTAGGCAAGCAATGACGTAAACTGCCGAAGGTAAGTGAGTTCAGCTTTCTTTGACTGTTTTAAATTCGGTATGTTCGACTTTAAAAACAGATTTTTCTAGGTCATGAAGTCGGGATGTCTAACATGATGTTAAAATAATAATAAATGTCACATTTTCAACTTGTGATGGACAGCTGCTAAGACCTCTTTGAGATGAATAATTCCTGGGAGTAATTTTATGAATTATTATTTTATGTTGAGTGATATTATGAAGTATATCTCATAAAATTGTAGTGGGTGTGGGAGTGGCATGAGCCGGCACCTCACCCTAGTAATAAGAGTACAGGGTCATGTTAGATAAACTGTTAATGTGAACGTCCTTATCCGTTCTGTGGATGGTCACTCACTTCATTTCAGGCGATCCCATGAGGGGTTGGTAAGAGGTGAATGCCTAATATTAAGTTTATTATTACATAATGCTCGATAGAGATTCTTTGGATGTTTTGCAATCCACCCCGGGCTTTTGTTTCCTCTAGCAATAAATAAAAGTCTAGATTTGCTCTGACGGCTTTGCCTCTGTGAGTTGTGACTTCCATCTATTGATCTATTTGATTTCCCAATCTGACACTAAAAGAGGCTTGAAGCTTATTCCTGTAAATATTTGATTGCTGAAAAACCTGACAGCATGTGAATGCATCAACAGCAAACATGGCTAGATGTTGCCTTGACAGGGCGGCTTCTAAAACAAAAAAGGTTTCCAGTATTTGAATTAAGAAGTCTCGTCTGAGCCGATTCAGTGCAGTTGTATCCTGAGTACTGTGACTGCTCTGCCAGCGAGGAGTTTCTTTTCAAGTTCACTCAATAAATATCCCTTTAGCTAAATTATGGTAACTGGAAAACAGTCATGAAGAGCAATATTCTGTTACACTCAGGCACTAGAACATACAAAAAGCAATAACACAGTTAGAGTATGAGACATCGAACCGATACTGTGAAAACCCTCAAGGGCGTTTTGTGCTACTGGTAGACTACAGATTGATTTGTGTACGTGAGTGTGCAGGTATGTGTTTGTGGGTGCACATGAGACACACACACAGAGCTGTGGGACATCCGTGGGAAGGAGGGGAAGTACTCACCCCTTCAGTGTTCTGCCCAGTGTTGGCCAGCATCTCCTGCAGGGCCCGCACTGACAGGGCCTGCTCCAACACAAAGTTACAAATACACAGGTCTGGAGGAACATGCTGCAGGATGGAAAGGAAGGGAATAAAAGGAGGAGAAAGAGAGAGGGTAGCAAGGAGAAGAGGATGAAAGGGTGGAGATGGAGGGGGAAAGAAACGTTAGTTGGCTTCTCTCCTGGGTACAAAAACAATATGCGAAGAGTTTATTCTCCTTAAAATTCCTTGACTCTGTTTTTTTCTCTTTCATGTTGCCTGTGTAGCCGTGAAGATAAGCTGCTGCACCCAGATCTGATTTCTGAAATGCCAGTGGCAGACTGCGAGACTCAACGTACTAAAAACTTTAGGCAAAATGTGATACGCGTCTCTAAAATCGAAAGCCCGAAGAAGTCGGCAGTCAGATTTAGCGTTTCATCAACATTTATGGCAGCTTGACATTGTAAAACGTTGACACGTGTCCTATCGAAGCAATCTGATGGACTGTGACGTGCAGGCGGTGACCTACATAAAGATTGCTGTGTCAAGTATAAAGTTGCTCCTAAGTGGGTTCTGTTATGACAGCAGATAAATACATATTTAAACATTTTGGGAAATAACTTCTTGAAGTGACATCAGGAGGATATTAATTATTCTTCTTACATGGTGGGGGTAGCAATCTCAAGTTGAAGGAGCTGTTTAAAGCCTCCACAGTCTCATGCAGGAGGTGAGAGGAGTTGCTAACACCCTCCTCTTCCTCACTTCCTCTATGGAGTCTAGTTTGTGTTTCAGTTTATTAATAGATCTTTTCTATTTATGCGTCTTAAAGAAAAATGAACTGACTTCATAACACCAGGGAGATGCCGTACAGATAAATGGTGTTAATTAAAACATGCATACACATTTTCTCTGCATTCTCATATTTACCAAATATTTCCAGCAGTAATTATGAATCCCAGTCCCTGATCGGAGACCAACTGAAATGATTAAACTGTTCATAGAGGAACGGTGCTCATAGATAAATGTCATGACTTGCAACTTTTATTTGCCATCCCTGTCTGTCGCTAACGAGTGCCTGGGGATTACAAGGAGGGTTGTCAAACGGTGTACAGCCCCGTGGCTGCGATGACCAATAATTAGTTTGGCTTATTCCGCAGCATACAGTCGTGTTTGGCGCTCCTCCGTTATAGACTTCTCAGCAAACTGTTTGCCTTTAAACTTTAACTGTATCCCTGCTAGGATTCAATAAATCAGTATTAACTAAAGATCATGAATTATTTAGATTGTCCACAGCAAGAAGCCGTATGTTACTGAGACGAAGTTCATTCAAAGAGTCGACGCTGGCAACTCCAAAGCGGTTCAAAGGCAGATCTGGGGACTTGTTTATTACTTGCACCTGCTTGTCAAATTATGAAAAATTAATTTACTTGTTACATACTAGATGACACTGTTGATTAACATGAACACTGCTGCTGACATGACCTGTAAACAACAACAACAACAGCGCATAAATAAACAAATTAGCCATAGCCTCGTTACTCCCACACCCTCATATCAGCTCACATCCTTGAATGATCCTGATATTATGTAGTAGAAAAACTTTCTCTTTCTGTCTCATAACAATAACCAGCTCCACATTACTCCGCACTACTACCCAGAAGAAGAAGAATTTATGGTTGTCCCGATTCAGAAACACAACCGGTTGACCTTTGAACTGTGCAGTGAAGTGAGAAATGTGAGCAGGGAGGGTTGCTGAGTGATAATGAGGATGGTGCGGCTCTGTAACTCAACACAAAACATTCATGGGTATCTCAAACACCACTGTGTTGCTGCAACCAATTTCGCCAGAGAAGAGGTTTACAAAAGCTCCAGGAATCTAGTCGTCTCATCGCAAACTTATAAATATTTCCGCTCGCCCGTAAGAGGACGCAACATGACACGACGCAGCTTCACCTGTGCGGTCAAACGACCTTCTTCAGTGATAATTCGCAACCTGCTGCAGACCTTACAACTCTTATGAATAATTCACCACCAATTTTCCAATTATCATACTTCTTCCAGGCTTGGGCAGACAAAAAAAAGAGACCGTCTCTGTGGTCACAGTGACCTTTAGAAAGTCTCTCTCTTTTTTTTTTAAACATACTCCACAGGGAGCTTGATTCAATATTATAAGCTATAAAACTTTGCAGAAAAGATTAAACCCCATTATTTAACAATCTAGAGTATTATATAATCTGCAAGTTATTCTAAAGAGATCAAAGCATTAAAGTCTGTGTGAAGGCAATTCTACTTTAAATATGCTGGAAAATAGTTGCTGGAAACATGTGACTTACATGTGTCAGGATTTTGTGGGCGGTCCTAAAGGGTCTTTGCAATAAAAAATAAAAAAACATCAACAAAAACAATATATTAGATCCCAACCAATCTAGTAATGAGCACATACCAGCGTGCACAATTAACTTTTTTGTCCATTGGCCAAATGGCAAGTGATTGTTCAGCCACTCAATAGATTGCCATTGTTTTTTTGGCTGACGAGTAAAGCAAACCTGCCAATCACTTCCATATTTTTCCAGTATTTGGCTGCTAGATGGTGCTAATTTAAAAAAAAATAGGTCTGTATGTACTGTATTTGTGTACCAAAAGAAGTTCAATCAATTCTTAGACTGTATTTTTACTCCTGAATATTCAAATTTAATGTCCCAAGCTTACAATAAGCCGTTGTGGTACATGTGTGGAGCAACATCATATTGAAATACTGCCCCTGAACTCATCTTTAATTGGACCTTACGTTTCACGCTGCCGTATATCTCTGTACCAGCGGCGGCAAGCTGCCAGGCTTCATTATAGTCTCGGAAATGAGGTGTCAACACCTGAGATCAGCCAACAGATGACAGCCCCTCCCTTCGTGCCAAACCACAGCCATCACCCTCGACACTCAGCCACATTTCACACCCGAGGAAGGCCCGAGGCATTGTCACCAGTGTGGAGGTGAACGAGAGATGGGTTTGGTCTGCAGAGGTGAGTCTTCTTACACCGTGGTCCAACTAAACAAGGCTTTGCTTGACATGCACAGCTCATTAAAACACGGTCTTTTTTTCTGACACGTAAAGACATGTTAATCCAAAAATAAACCAGTAAGAAGATCCTCAACACACAACTACAGGCTGCATTGTATTTCCCATGTATGTCGGCTTTACTGACTGACAATAAACTCATTCTGCGTATTGAAATGTCTCAGAAATATCACTGAAAATGTTGTGACTAATGATGCATATAACCATACACAACAATTACGTTCCTATTAGGAATCAAACTCTCCAGAGCACAACACGATCTGCTTCATTTCAACGTGTCTTTTTGAAGATTGTGCAGTCCATCTTGTCAGAAAGGATTAATGAGACGTGTAACAGAGTACTGACAGCTCTGTTCTGTTGTGTGCAAAATGCAAATGTCTTCACACGATGAGAAGCACAATAAAAGTGGTCAAAACCATTCTCTATCTATCATATTTGTTGTTGTTTTGGCTCTTCATGACAAACTACTGGGATGTACCAGTGCAGAAACGAGTACATGATCCATAACCGGCCCCAAGAAAGCGATTACTTGTGTTCTGGTCAGGCTGAAGGCACCACAGATGGGAAACTGAACCCCAGAGGTGGAGGGATATTCTTCCTTTGCACCGCCAATGCATCCATTTGAGATTGTTTTTTTTTTTATCTAGGTAGCCATACTTTGCGCTATAGGCTCCATTATTTGATAGCAAAGCTAATCTCAATAAGAGCAGGTGGGAGGGAAAGAGAGGTTAAACAAGATGGGTTTCAGGGAAAGAAGCGTTTCTTTGATTTACACTATCACTAACAGAGACTGCCAAGCTATAAAACTGGACTGCAAAATTAATTTGTGCATCTATTTAACTATGCAGGAGAAACATCGGCCCCAATTGTTCAATCCAATTACTTGAGACGTGACACAAACATGATATACAATACAGACATGACAAGATTCAACTTTCTGACAAAGTCCTCAAGATTAAAGAAACCCGTCTACAGATTATTTGGATTAAACAATGAATGAAAACATCACAGAATGAAATGTTTTCATATCTGGGTCAATTTCAAGACTTTGTGTAAGCTGCACTCGGTTAATTACATTTCTTTCATGTCTCTGCTGAATATTAGATTGAAATTCTGTCATTTCAGAAGCAGCTTTCGGCTTTCAACCTGTCGGGTGCAGTGTTGCCACTTTGGTGACTTTCTCACTAGACTTCATTTTAATTTTGGTCGCTGAAAACCAGAATTTAGCAACGTAATTTGCTTGCGATAGAGCAAGCATTGGAAAACACTGGCTGGGTGTCCACTAATACAGTGAATCCCAGCCAGAGGTACCTGAAATGACCCCATGGGGTACTCATTACTTGGGATAAAAATCTAGATTTGATTTGAAAAGTATCTGTACACAGAGCCCTGTAACAGTCCTAGTTAAAAACAGATAGCATAAATGAATAAATGGTTGAAATAAATCTAAGTAAACAGTTGAAACAGCTAAAATTAAGAGCTAAATGATTCAAATAGTTAAAAGCAATGGCTGAATGGTTGAAATTGTGAGCTGAAAGTAGGTATAATAGACAAATTAGATGCTAAATTTAAGGTAAAGAGATTTAAATAATTTGTTATTAATATTGTTAGCTAAAACTAATAGCAGAGTTTAATTGGTTTAAATAGTCCAAAGATGGTTGACATATGAAAATGCATAAAATTGTAATAGATTACTTTGAGAACCACTGCATCAAAACCTAAAAATGAAAAAGAAACATGAGCTGTATAAGAACTAGCTGTTTTGTAGCTGTTACTGTTGCCAAACTTCTTTTTTTTCTTAGACTCACCTTAGCTTCAGATGTGAGTTCCAGGTAACATAGACGGTTTCCAAGTCCCTCTGCGGCCAGGCAGAACTTGCGATGCTCCTTCTGGATGGTGGCCACACACTGTAGCACCACCTCGTCATCCTGCCAGAGGAGAGAGGAGCGTTAGAGCCAATAATGTTTGACAGCGACCTATCCAAAGTAAACAAGACCAGACAAGAAGGAAATAATCTATACTGGCTCCGTTTTGTTGCTTCTCGTGTCACCCTCGCTTGGAATTAACATATCTTTAAACTGACATCTATATATGCAGCTTTGACTTATGGATGTCACTGCTGCTAGTGAAACTTAGTTTTCAGATGAAGAGCCCCCAAAAGAATAGGGATCAAAATAATGAGACCCAAAGCTACAAGGTGACCACAAAGAGAGGACATTTTATTAATCTAATGAGACGGAAATCAGTTAAAAGGAAATTAGAACAAACAACCATTTTAGCAGCAGAAACTAAAAGAGCAAAAACTATATTAATCGATAACAGCAAAGCAGCTTTGAGAAATATCATTTCTAAACCTTTCACAGAGCCTTTAGTATCTCTGCGGGAGAGAGGAAAAACCTCGATTCAATCAATGCAACCAATAAATGAACATCTGTATCTGTCAGGGTCGGGAGGGTCGAGCTCTTTTTGGCAACACACACACACACATATCGATTTGTTTGTGGACTCCATGTGAGTGTGTGTGTGTGTGTGCATGTTTCCTGCCAGCTCACGTCCCACACTAATCTGAGCTGATGGTTGCCATGGTTCTAGCTCCCACCTCCTTCACAGCAGTATTAATTCAATAGATTTAGATACAGGCTGTGCAGCACCCACAGACTCAGGAGGCAAAATAACAGACCCTGACAATGTTTCAAACAATGGGACTCGAGACCTAAAAGTAGAAAATGTGGTGTGATATCAAAGTAAAAGTCTCTGCATGGTCAAACTCAAAATTATTTTAATGCACCGCATTGTACTGTGAGACTTTTTTTCTGCATTAGAAAGCATTCACTACATCTCCTGCATCCAACAGTGATGAGAAAATTCTGTTTCTAATGTGTAATTTCAATCACGCTGTACCAACCAGCAACCTCTCAATGTGGAAGTGCCAAAAACTGCAGTTCCTCAAACGTCCACTTGAGGCTGGCTACAGAACGAGTCAGTCTCCATAAGTCCCCATGTTCAAATCCAACCTCACAGCAGAAATAAACATGTTTACAGCCTGGTGCAAAAAACAGTTTTGGTCTCTATAGTTAATTTCTCCATTCATGACAACTGTACAGAGGGTGAATTTTCATAGAACTCACTTATTCAAATTATATTAAAGCTTAAAGTTATGCAGAATTAAAAGTGTGGACACTTTGATTGACAGATAAGTTCCTTTACAGGTGGCTTATTTGAACACTCAGGCATCATTCAGCCTCAAGTGGACGTTTGAGGAGCTGCAGTTTTTGGTACTTTCTCGTTGGCTTCATTTCATAGCGGTTGCCGCTTGAACTAAACTCCAACTAAACTATATAAGGCTTTGATTTACATATTGCACAGTTCACTGTTACTTGGTTTTTAATCTACTGTTACTGGTTCTATTCATTCATTTATTTATTTATTTCAAAAACTAAACTATCTCATATCTCACTGTTACCTCACTGCTACTTGTGTTTTATTTTTTACTGTTACTGGTTCTATTTAACTGCTACTTATACATGTGTACATAGTGTGTATATATTGTTTAAAATAGGATATTCTATAGGGTATATTGTTAAAGTTTTGTTTCTTACTACTGTTTTCTTGCTATCACTTAACGTTTGGGAGTTGCGATAACAAAAACAATTTCCCTACGGGGATTAATAAAGTACTTCTGATTCTGATTAGATTCACTACCATCTCCTGTGACAGTAATGAGAAAATGCTGTTTTTAATTAGTAATTTCACTCGTCTGTACAGATGGAAATGTTTTTTTTGCTAAATCTAGCACAGGTTTTTCCTCTCCTCTTCCAGCAGGTGTAAAAGTTCAAAGAGACATTGTGGGAGGCCTTTTTTTGTTTCATATTTAGTGTGAGATGTTCCTTTATGTGTTGGCACTGCACTGCAAATCAGATCCACGGGCTTTCTAGTTTGTATATGTGGGAGGTGTCAAAAAATAAAAAAATAAAAAATGCACTGACTGGACTGGTCTACAATAACACACTTTGACTTCATCGACCATGAGGTATGAAGCTGTTCTTGTGAAATCTTACACTGCAAATTATTATTAGCTCAAGGCTCGAACATACAAATATCTTTTTATGCTTTATTTTTTTCTACTGAGGATAAAATATGATAAACAAGACCTCGCTGTACAGATGATATCCTACACAGAAACACAGATTAAAGAGGGAAAATGTGACTAAAACTGCTGAATAAGCAAACTATGGTCAAAGGTGCATGTAGTGATTTATACAGCAGCTAATTAGCACAGACACTAATTAAAGCACATCCAACAAAAAGGCAAAGTACCCGAGTCTTTAGGATTGCCATATTTAGGATATGTGTTGATCAGTTTGTGTCGCAGGGAGTTAAAGATCTATCTTAAAGCAGCTTTAATGTGAAAACTGTTCATAAAGTAAAGCACGGCGCAGCGTTAAATGTCACAGCGAAGTGAATGAGGGGCCGAGCTGGCTAAGTAGTCCATACCAGCGGTGTTTTAAATACCCCACGACTCGCCTTTGGGCTTCGGGGAGGTGATTACTGATAGCAGAAAGCATCAATGTTGGCGCACTGCTGCAGCTTTCCGGGGTGGTTGTGTGATGGAGGAAACACAGCTTGTTGTTTCAGGCTACAGACAGGGAAATTCAATACGACCACGGGATGACCGAAGACTTGTCACCTCTTTAAAATCAAGTAAATATACCTCTTTCTTTTCAGCTGCTTTGAATTCTGGTGGCCTAGTGAAACCAGCAGGGCTTACCGTTGGTAAGTGGCACGCTATATCTATCTACATGTGTGTGAGCATGGCTTTTTTTTTAGGCTTATGAAAGTGCTAACAGGTGGTTGTTTAATGCCAAAATGTTCTATAAATGACCCATTAAATGAAATGGTTTGTTTATCAGAATTAAAAATCATCAAGAGCAGCAATAAGACACTAAAACGCTACAATCAAAGTCAAGGAATGCTACATATTCATGTTCACTTGTATGTTTTTCTCACTTTGATAGTGTAGCTTCAGCACCAGAAGTGGTCAGAGTTGCACTGGGATCAAAACTCTACATAGGCTGGATGCCATTGAGACATCTGAGCAGTGTGAAGCGATGGGAAGAAGAGCAGAAAGGATGATAATGCCAACATCGTTCTAAATAAATACAACCACAGGAGACGTCGGGTTTAATGTCGAGAATGGATATAAAAATAAAATTCTCTCATAAAAATCCAATCGCTGTGATCAGATCTCAAACAACTAATGAACCGGCCATGTGTACGCACAGCCAAGACACTTTCCTGAAGACATTTTCTGTCTCTCTCTCTGCACCCCTGACTTGATCCCAAGCCAGAGAATCTGGTGAATCTGAAGCAAAGTGATCCTCGCAGCAGCAGTGTGACCATCTGCTAGACAGCTAAAGACCAGCATCAGTACTATGTATAGGGCCCCTTGGCCTGCAGCGGGAGGAGGCAAATGAGGGGTTGGGTGGCTGTTTTACCCAGCTTACCAAGTGTAGAGCGGGAACTTGACCCTGCCCTCTCTCCCTACCCGACCCCACCCATCCTCACAAGCTCCCCGATATTCCTCCGGATCCTGCAGGCCTGACAGTTCAACCACTGAAGCAAACAAAAGTGTGTTTGTCTCTCTGGTTAGAGCTTCAGTTGAGTGACTACTGGCACGGTTTGGATGTGTCTGCACATTTCCCCCCCAAAGTTCCTTCTCTCTCTCTCGTCTTTTTTCTATCCTCTGTTTGGTCCACCAAGCAGCAGATAGCTAAGGCTCAGTGAGCCTTAACAGACAGCAACAGGTGTGTGTGCATGTATATGTGAGTGAATGTGTGTGTGTGTGTGTGTGCGCGCACAAGCCCGATGCATCCACCAACCCGAAACCCGAGAGCTACAGATGCTCCGGCGTGCCAAATAAACTCCCACAACTCACCCAACGCTGCCACCAATGTGAACTTGAGAAAAGGTGAATCTGTTCAATCCCTCAGCGCTGCTATTTTGACACACAGGCTTTGCACATGCTCAGTGGAGATCAACAGGCACTCAGACTTTGAGAAAAAAAAAAAAAAAATAGATGAAGACGGAGGGGGGGTTTAAAAACTGAAGGGAATTAAGAAACTTGCAGCATGTTTGTTTCCTTGTTCACACTGTCTCGATCTAAATTGCTCTCACTGCTCAGGCATCGTGTTTCTCATAAATGTCAGGCTTGGTGCTAAGTACAGGTTAAGCTGCATGTTTTACTAAAGCTTAGGTAACAACATGGAGACCAAAGTAGATACAGTGTAGATGTGTGTGAGAACTACACCCAGATAAGCCGGATAAAGGCCGACGTTGGTGCCTATCAGAGCAAGAGAGAATCAGATCGATAGATAGATGCTTTATTCACCCCCATAGGGAAATAAAAAGGCACTGTTTTTGGTGAAAGTATCAGAGCTAACACAGAGCTGAAGAATTTCTTTCAACCGTGAGCACCTGACTATAAATAATTAAGCCGTCATTCACAATGTTCCAACCTTACGGTAAATTTTTAAAACGTTGGAGAGCCGGAGGAAACGGGAGAAAGTGACACAGTGAAAAAATTATTAAAGGCAACAGTGCCGTGGACTGAAACACATGAGGGCGGAAACAGGAAGAGAGACAGAGAGAGTGGAGGAATTGGCTTTTTAACTCCACAGTCACAGTTTCAGTATTTCTGGTTTGTGTCCAAACCAAAGCGGGTTTGGCCCCACTTTGGGCGCTGCTCCGTGTATTAATCCGACCTGATACAAAGTCAATACACCCAGCTACTGCAGCTACAACCCAAACAGAAACAGGGACACAACAGATCTCTATTTATATGCTGGGTAAATTCGTGGTGATGATGGATGGTCTGACTGGTTCCATAATTAGCTCAAAAATCTCTGAGGTTAAACATATAGTTCAGTTATGTACAAATTATAACCATACTGGTCTATCAAGCCATGTGACTGCAAGTAGGGTTGTGCAACATGAGGATATATAATCCATGCATCCATTTTCTGTAACCGCTTATCCTCATCAGGGGTCGTGTGGGGCTGGAGGCTATCCCAGCTTGACTTTGGGTACAACTCACCAGTTCATCACAGGGCACATAGAGACAAACAATCAGGACATATAATCATATAACTACATAAAAATGTCAATTGGTTCATATATCGCTCATTGATTTTGTTGTGTTCGTTGTGTGGGAAATTTGCAAACACAAACAAACATGGAGGTGAGTGAACGTGACAACCAGCCACGACAAAACGGGGATCTCAAACCTCAAAGAGAGGCTACTTCTGTCGCATGGAAGATGGTAGTTTGGGTATGAAAACTCAGAAAACTGTAACATTATTTTTGCAAATTATGATGCAGACCGGCCCACAACAAACTCGAACACTACAAACTTCTTTAACCTAAGCAAACAGTATGGACAGAGTCTACAAATAAGAGCCACGTAAGTACATTTGAGTGTTCAAAACACGCAAAACTCAGGCAGATGCAAGAAGCTTTGGCCTTGGGCACTTCATACCGGAAACAATCATAAGGATGGAAGGAGATAACAGCTGCCACTTCAACTTACGTCATCTGCAACGACTTAAAGACTAAAGTGTAAAAAGAAAAAGGCCTTTCCATGTGGCTATTTTATATAAACCATTTAAGATAAGATTTACCTCATTGTCCCAGAGGGGAAATTTGGCTTGGGCAAGTCGCAATCAACTTAAGTACAATATGTAGCCAACTAAACAGTACAAAAGGTGCACCGAAGACACAATAATGAAATACATCCAACAAAAACTAGGAAAGATATGTAAAATGCTGCACATGCCTCATGAGATAAACGATATTTAACTATCATAGCGCACAGGTTTCATAGCTCATGAATCCACATCAGGCTTCAGGATAACGCTCTTTGTCTTACAGTGACAGACAACACTGCTGTAACTTAAGTCTTTGCAAATGTCATAAATAGGAACTGTTCCGCTTGTCTCCTCAGTGGTTGTTACACAAGGTCAGAAAGCTAAAAGTTAAAGGTGGCTGGGTGTAAGTGAAATGAAAGGGTTCAGTAAATGTGGTCAGCGAATAAATGCCATGGAGGCAGATGACCTCACAAGTGAAAGAAATGCATTTTTCTGGGCACAGACAGAAATATTCAGCTCTTAAGAGAAGATGTCACTATCCAGTGATAAAAAGTGTTGGTGGATGTGGAAAAGAAATGAAGAGTAATAAAATAAATAAATAAAACGCCACTTTTCATTTGAGCCCATGGCAAAACATTCCCTCAGCTATATGTTTAAGCAGCAGTATCACTTACACTGCACTGTGTGGCCAGCCATTTTATACAAAACGCCACGCTGCCCCCCCCATCCTAACTGATTAATGAGATGTTTAAGTGAATGAGACGGAGATCTACGTCTCTTAACCAAACAGCCATTCAGCTCTGGAGTACAAACAAAATGAAGCTGCAGTGTGTGACGCCTCAGCAGGAAATGTCAGGACCACTCTGTGTAAAATATTAATTTTGTATAATCTTAGATGAACAAACCGCTTTGGAGAGCACTCCTATGCCTTATTACAGATAATGACATTAATGTGCGTTTTTCCCGGATGCAGTTGAGACGCATTAAGGGCTGCTCAGATAGAGAACAATAGACATGAGCAGCCTTGTCGCAGTCAGTTGTTTTATTGCAGGATAGATTTAGTAAAAAGTTGGCAGATGTCTACTCGCCTCAAGTTCTGGCAAGACAAATGTCCTCTAAGCACAGTTTGTTCAAGGACACACATGCCAGTCATTAGACGATTTCATAAACTGGAAGCATGAGACCAGTAGTCGACAATACATGTCTTAAAATGATGTCTTGGTTTTACTTTAAAAACATGATTATTTGCTGCCATTTGTGGAAAATTATATCATATCTTGAGCAAGTGTCTGGGAAATTAAGTCAGTCTCCATAAGTCCCCATGTCCAAATGTCCAACTTCACAGCAGAAATAAACATGTTTACAGCCTGGTACAAAAAACTGTTTTGGTCTCTATAGATAATTTTCTCGTTCATGACAACTGTACTGAGGGTGAATTTATATACAACTCACCTGTTCAAATTATATTAAAGCTTCTTCAATACAAGCTGCTTCTTTCTGACCTCAGGAGATTCATCACTGAAGGTTCATTTAAACATTATGCTATCACTGTCACACATCGTGTGCATGCATTTATGCGTATACACAATATGTGTAGGTGTGGTCTCGTCTGAGACAACATCATGGGTCAGAATGAGTAATATGCTGCACATCTGAGTATTAAAAGAAAACAAAAAAAAATGAAATCAAATTCTGCAGTCAAGCAAGTTTTGCCCCACGGTACTCGGCCATGGATCACAGACTTCAAGATTTATATGGTGGTCCTATAACAAATTGGATTTTCTTGGCTTAGTTTGTATGCATATTGCTTTAGAGCAGCTTCAAATAAAAGAGGCTTCCATGCGTGCAAGGCCGAGGTGTCCACCTCAGCAGAAGTGCTGAGAAATGAGGGGCCTCCGGTCAGGGACTCTCTAAAGTCCATCATCCTGCCTGATGAGACAAGATGAGATGTGTGTGTGTGGCTGTGAGGTAAAAAACTGAGCAGAAACCTAAAGAAGTGATCAGGTCAGCCGAGGATACTCATCTGAACCTAACTTACTGTATACCTTATTTTCTCTCTCTATGCTCTCAACTCCTGACCCACGACTACAGTTGTCTTACCCTCCATGCTGCCAGTCTCAAATTTGATGCAAACTTTAGATGGTTTCACCTCTAATGCCACAAAAGCCTCACAAGACAGCAACATGATAAGGCGAGTTTTTTCTCCAGAATAGATTTCACAGAGGTCAAACTTTTATTCCTCAGACACACTGAATAGCTACGGGTCAATAGAGAATGTGACACAAGATAAATTCAACGGGCATTTAAGTGTTTCACAATACATCAGTAGCGGCCTGCGACAAGGTAAACCTCCCTTCCTACAAGTGCTCGAAATGGTTTCCATATCCATCAAGCTACGAGATGTCATATCTAGACTGCAGCTGCCACGGTTCGGTGCACTCTGCAAATAGAAAATGGTGTTTCTAGGATGTCGGTAGGCCACCGAAAAAAATAAACACAGGTGACTTATTAACAAAACGACAAATTAAATCATGTTTCTCTGAAGTGAAACACCCTTAAGTTGTATCTTGTCAGAAAATAAGTTAAACAGGATCACCAATTTAAAAAATTGATTATTTTTGGCAATAATTAAAAAAAAAAAAAAGGTTTGGAAGTGCTTGATACGGACGATGTAATTTAACACAGCATGAAACTGAGTTTTCAACTCTTGTACCATTTAGACTTCTACATGTACAGTGTAATTAAAATATACAGCTTTCAGTATCATAAAACCAAAATACACTACACAAAAAAAAAAATACACCACTGGCAGTATAAAGAATGGACAGTATGTGTGATATCACCCAAGGGTGATGTTTTGAAGCTCAAAATCTGTTGCACTGCCCGCCACCATGTTGGCAGTCCTGCCTCTGTGGCACCTCCTGGCTAGAAATCGGCAAAGACGTGAATCATTGGCAGACCTGAGGCAGGCTGAATGAAGCCTGGCTGCTCACACCTGTCAATCAAAGCGGCCATGCTGTTTAATTATGCATAACTTTAAGCCTTAATATCATTTGAACAGGCGAGTTCTATAAAAATAATAATAAATTCACCCTCAGTACAGTTGTCATGAATGGGGAAATTAGCTCCAGAGACCAAAACTGTTTTTTGAACCATGTTTATTTCTGTTGTTGTGAAGTTGGACTTCTTAACATGGGGACTTATGGAGACTGACTCGTTCTGTATCCAGCCTCAAGTGGACGTTTGAGGAACTGCAGCTTTTGTCACTTCTGTCTTGGCTTCACGTCACAGCCATGGAGATTGCCACTTCCAATACACCTCAATTAGCTAAAAATTGGTACAGCTTTGGTTTGGTTTGCTCTTAGTGCAAACTTTGTGTTTCAGAGCTGACAGTCCATTGACCATGTTCTTAGTCACTGTGTCACTTTTCTTTGGATAACTAGAAAGGGGCTACATATAGTAAAGGAAAAAAATGAGCGAAGCTCTCAAAGCTAAATAAATTGCATCTTATCTGCTCTACGCATCTGCTTGATCATTAAAATGAGGAGTGGTGTAGTGTTGCCTGGACGGATGAGTATACTCCGATATCATGCCCTCAATTTTTCTTTTTTTAAGCAGCCCGCCCAGCAGGGGATAAATGCCCTGTGTTATTAACAGTGACATGTAAGACTACTCTTGCATATTTAGCTCACCCAAAAATGGACCAGTAGTATTTGCACATTATCAACTTCTGTCTCATGTCCCAAGGATCATTATGAAATTAACATTAGCCTTAGAAGGGGCACAGATTTGACATTAAATACTGACCAGACTGCATAATTATGCATTTAGTGTGAAGTATTCCTCATTTCTTGATCCACCCACTCATGAAAAATGGACAACTATGCCTGTACCTGTATATACCCTCCACAGACCAAACCAACTGCCTACATAGCAAGGTGTTTGCTATCAGCAAACCCAAAGCCTGTGAAAAAAACTTGGCTTCAAATCTTAAAGTGGTTATAGTCGATATTCTTATAATAACAAAGTATGAAATGTCGACAGACAGCAGACAGACACGGCTCTCGGCCAGCTGGTGAACATAGTGGAGTGTTTAACAGATTCAGATATTTTCCTCAGAGGTTAGGTTTCACTTCAAAGCCACAGGTGTTGCCATTTGCTCAGGACCTGCTACCGGGTTAGTAAAGTTGATCAGCAGTGTCTAAACTCATGTGACAGAGCCTTCTCTGCAGCTGCCCCCTCCCTCTGGAACTCTCTCCCCAAAAACATCCGTGACTATACTGACTTGCCCAACTTCAAATCTCTGACAAAAACACACCTTTTTAAAATCGCTTTTAATGTTTAATGTCTAATGTGTTTTTAGTGTACTATCTTATATTGTTTTGATGATTTGATGTTCTTCTTTGTAAAGTGTCTCTGAGTACCTTGAAAAGCGCTTTTAAATAAAATGTATTATTATTATTATTATTATTATTATTATTATTATTATTATTATTATTATTATTATTATTATTATTATTATTATTATCATCATCATCATCATCATCATTATTATGTGACACAGATACAGTAAGTAGTCTTTTTAAAGAAAAAAATCTCTGGCACCGCAGACTTCAAACTATCAAAAAGAGCCTGAAGGGGGAAAAGAAAAGTTTCATATTTGGTTGAAAATAATGTGTTCTTCTAAGATCCCATTACACAAAGTAAGAACCTGATTGAGAAAAGACATTATGAGGTCTTCTGAGGTGGCTTAATAAAGGCTACAAACAATGCTAAGTGGTCCCTTCTGACTACAGAGCTGACAAATTGAACCATGTTGGCATTAAATGAAAATGAACTGAGCTGACCTGAGGGACATTCACAACGGTAAGAGGCTCACCGTCTGCACCTTTTTCACTCCTCAGCTGATAAATGAAGGTAATTATTTGGGTTGAGAGTCCGTTCACGCTGCGGCGGCTGCTGCTTCTCATACTGCTAACTCTGCTCGGACAGCCACAGAAAACATACTGCACTCTCGCTCCCTCTCAAACTGAAATATCAATATGAAGTTAATTTGTACTTTTTGTAATGGTATGAAACTTGATGCACACAGCATGTAATGATATTGTTGAGTAAGTGCATTTAGAGCCAATAATTCAAATGAGGTATTGATTTCAAATGTGTAATGTTTAAGTTAATTTGAAGAAACATAATTTATAGGGCAAGGAGAAAAAGTAAGTATATACCTAAATGCTGGAGGGTAATACATTATTTTGAAGTTAATGAGTTTTAACCTATCGATATGGAGTATTTTAGGAAGGAACACTTACATAAGGTGAGGACAAACCTGAGGCCACACTCCGGCTGAAATGACAAAGAGCCTCGTCTCACCCCTTTTATAATTTATGGGTGTTTCATGAGGTTTACAACGCCAGTTCAAGGTTGAAGACATAGAATAATGCAACAATAAGAAGGCCTACTTCTGCTGAAAACAATGGAGCACTGAACAACAGAGACCTGCTCTCCATGCAAGAGAGGCCAGAGAAGAATTCAAACTATCTAAACAAATGATATCAGCTTAAATGATCAATCAGTCTATTATTTAACTAAACAGAGTCCCACCACTCAAACCAAATCACATCTCATTCACAAATTAAACGCATTAAAGGGCGAGTCAGCGACGTAAGGTGCCACCACCTTTACATCAAGGTTGTGTAAGTGATGGAGATGGCAACAGTCTCGCTGTCCTTCGGTTCCGATGACTGAAGGGAGCCGAAGCTGCCAAAGAACGCTGTTGCTTCGCCATCGCAGCTTGCTCAATCAATACAGAGGAAATCCTTCCCTTTCAATTTATATCAAGCTGCAATCAAGCCGAGGGAGGTTCACCTGAGGCCGCAGGAGAACGCCGCCTCTCTCACTCACCCACTCTCTCTCTCTCTCTTTCCAACTTAACATTGAAGAGGCAATCAACTAGTGCAATATAGTAATAGCTGCATGCTGCACTAGAATGATGAGTCGATCACTCCGAGATGGTATAGATTTTTTTTTCACTTAGAAATTGCGAGTTCATGGTGATTCCTCCAGGTTTGCCCTCCAAAGAGTGGGTCATTTGGCTGAATGTATAATGGGTGGTGCTCTACCCTGTCTAAAAGATGTTATAATCATTATTATCTATTTACTACTACTTTTATTTATTTTTTACTGCCATACTTTTACTTTTGAGTATATAAATCAACTCTGTGATTTACAGTTTACAGAGTCTCAACCATTCAATGCTTTTAAAATGTGACCAATTAAACCCTTTAAATTTTAATCAACATTAAAACCTATTTTTAAAGAACAATCTGAATCTCTAATCACATCTGTCAGTGTCAAGCACACCAGAAATCTTCCGGGTTGTACCACATTAATTTGTTTAATACATTTGTAGATTTATTGCAGCACTTGCTGTGCTCCAGTTGAAAGCTCAGTGACACTGTCCATTACTTTGACATATTAAGCTTTACAAAATGCCGTATATTAATTTGTGGTATCAAGTATTTAATTTCTAAATGCTACTTTATCCCTATAAAATATGGTGTTAAAGTGTCATTGGTCTTCTGCTGCCCTGACTCAAGCACCCTGCCGCTGGTGTGGTTTTGGTGCCAGGGGGGCAGAGCTGTATGTGCTGTGGAAGCATCATCTTTAAAAAGGCTAAATTTAAACCCCCAGAGTCCTCGCCTTGGTATGCAGAAGGCTTCCAGAACAACATAAACTCCAAATAAGCCCAGAGGCGCTACTGAAGCCACGATCACCTGGTTTTAAGAGGTGTTAAGCAGCTCACCTGGACAGCTATGTTTAAATTAAGCCATAGTCTTGTCAGGTACAGATCTCACATTACTAAAAAGTTCAGTAAAAAAAAAAAAGAAAAAAGTCTTGACCTTTAACCAAACTCCACTTCGTAACCGTAGCTCAGCCTGGTAACCTCATCCTCGCACATCACAAAAATTTTACCGCACGAAATTCTGCGTAATTTAAGAAACGATGTGTTTTCGATTTCAAGATAAGCAGGCTTCTCGTTTCTACCTGGCGACATTTTGTCTGCTGGAATAACGACCGTCTCTGGCAGACTGTATCAGCTGTAACTAGGTAATTAAGATAACATTAGAATGAAATGAAAACAGCCTTTTCAACACTTACACCATAGGATTAGCTCTATTAGTTGGTTTATAAGGCTGTTTCCAGCTAATTCTACTCAACATCCACAACAACGCATATAAAGAAGGAAGGAAAGGCTAAATCCTACTCCCTCATACGTCCATATGTACAAACTGATGTCATTTTTACATGGAAAATTATGTGAATTACAGATCTACAAGACACAGACAGAGAAATATAACCATTACTGGTAATATAGTACCATTATGTAATAATCTAACCCAATTAATCAATGAAAAAGCTTAAAATCCAAAAGCCTGACTAGTCTTGGAGCAGTCATTTCTAGTTAGGCATTCCCCTGGGCACAAGGTACAATGTACTCCAGCATCACTTCAGTTAATATTTCTTAATGTCATTGTTTCACACAGCAACACAATCAATAAGTAATCATACAACAAATAAAGCGCACATCGTTTTCTGATGGCACTGCAATTATCACAAAGTGCTCTTATAACACTGCAGTTAGAAGCAGACTGAGCAAATGACTTGCACATTTTCTGAGTTGTGCATAAATTCAAGCCGAAACAACGTTTGAACCCCCGGTAGTACAAGGATCTGAAGACAAACCCCAAGATAAACACTGTTTTGTTAGTCTTTGCACACGTGTAAAGAAAACAGAGTTAATGAGCTGTCCAAAAAAAGTATTTCTAATTAGTAACCTAGCGGGTTTTTGCCATCCATTTAAAGTTTTCTCCACTCTCAGGACAGAGGGAAAGTTACAGTGTGGGTCTATAAAGTTACAGAAGGGCTTGGTGTCTTCACATCGCAGTAGAGGTGTAACGTTTCCTCCTCTCAGTTGCTTTCCTTTGACAGAGAAGCTTTCCTCGCTGCCAACTTTCCCAACATTACACATCAACAGCACGGTGAGACTACTGAAACTGAAGCACAATGTTTGGACCTCTGTCAACACCTGACAGAAGCATTCAATGACAACTTTACACTTTTGACCATTTAAAATTCTTCAGCGATTTCTTGTAAACTTTTAGATAAGCCACAACAGCTGCTAAACCCACCACGTCGTGTGCTGAAATGAAACAAATACGATGCTACAGGCGCTGTTGCTAAGGAAATAAACAATTTTGACCCCGACGTACACAGTTAAACATTATACCATAATGTTTATACCATACCATTATGCCATAATGTTTAACAGATTGTAAGTGTATTTCAATTAGCACTTTTATTTTAGGGCTTCCTATGAGTGCACCCTTCTCTCATCGGTGAGGATTGATAACAAGGAGGTGTGGACCTCAGGGGACGCACCCCCCACTTCTTAAATCGCTGTTGTCATCAGATAACCAGGATGCCATTGTGACAGTAGAATCTGAGAGGCGTGGGTCAGCATATCACTGGCATCACAAATAGTAGGAGCTGTTAAGTACAGGATCTCGCCTGCCACTAACAAGCCAAGCCCTCGGGGGATTACATATAGATTTATAATATATCAACATCTCCAAGTCATGATACAGACTTTCAGCCAAACGGACATCAATGGAGAACCAGAGCAAAGGCACTTTAATAAGCGTTAATTTAAAAAAAAAGACCATACCAGCATGTTTGCTCTGTACACCGACGTTCGCAAAGATGTAATTCAAGCACAGATCAACAGAATGAAATTGGTGTGCCAACTATAAAGTTCACTGTGTGGCAGCCCAAGCAGCAACCTCTGTGGCCAAAAGCTGCAGTTCCTCAAACGTCCACATGAGGCTGGCTCCAGAACGAGTCAGTCTCCATAAATCCCCATGGTAAAATGTTCAAGAAATAAACATTTTTACAGCCTGGTACAAAAAACTGTTTTGGCCTCTATAGCTAATTTATGTAATGAGGGTGTTTTCTTTTAATAGAACTCACCTATTAAAATTATATTAAGGCTTAAAGTTATGCATAGTTAAGAGTGTGACTTTGATTGACAGGTGGGCTCCATTACAAAGAGGTCATTTAAGAACCCACACTTCATTCAGCCTGCCTCAGCTTCACCCATGCTCCACCTCTCTGCCCATTTTTGGATTAACTGGGAGGCGGCAGAGGCAGGACTGCCAAGATGGTGGTAGCCAGGGCCATAATACTGAGCTTCATAACCCTATGGGTGACGTCATGAGGTGTGTTTATGTTGACTCACTCGAGCTAGACAGATCATGCTCGAGAATTCCAACTTGAATGACCTCTCCAGGGTTTTAGGGGCACATTGGCACCCCAGCTTCATGTTAATGTTAAACTAAGTTGCTAGAGTGTATTTTATACAATTCCAAGCAGCATTTGGTTTCCATTTATTTCTGTATGACATGTAAATCTATTAGCACACTCTTGAAACACGCTTCAGTAAACCATCACAGTTAACAGGTGTTTGTTGACATTTTGGGTCATTTTTGGCAGTTGCATGAAGTCATGCAACAATGCAGCTTGGTGCTAGATTATACGAGTCCATCTAGTTCTAAGTGTGGACTGGTAACTTATATTGTCCAAAAATGAATGGAAACCAAAGGTTGCTTGAGTAAAATACTGTAAATCCACATTTCTAAATCACAGCAGGAGTTGTTTGCAAAATGGTTATTGTGACGTAAAGGATGCAAATAAAATATAAAATATGCAAAACCACTGGTGCAGTCCTTGCACTAGATCTCACTAAATTTATCATCTGGACGGCAACAGATTTCAACCGAGTCAAAAGTGGGGGACCAGAGAACTCCTGACAAGATTCAATCCTGTCTTCTTCAATAACACCAGAAATTATAGCATTACTGGATATTTGATGGTTAAACTCACAAGGTAACACTTCTCTGCATGATCTGCAACAGACTATTGACACTCTGGATAAAAATAAGTCTTATTGAGAAGCAGGTGGCATGAAACCAGCTGAGCACGTTGCCTGTGATCATAACTGAGTCTTATTTCTCTTCATGCAACACCTGGGTGACAAAGCTTCACGAGGGAAAGAGAAGAATACATGCGCCATAGTTCACCACCACACACTACAAGCTGTCATAATAATTTACAAGTGCTGTGCATAACCACACACACAGCAGGCACACCGTAAGCAATCTGCGTCAAACAACTAAAATAGTCATTGCAGATCTGGGTGGCTTGCGTGGTGAGCACAACTTAGTTAAAAACTCTTCTCCCCGTGGAGGAGAACACGTCCATGATTGAAGTAAACAGCAAACAGCAGAGTGATTTAAGGGAGGCGTGAGGGGATACATGATTTGGCACAAGGTGTACCCGAGAAATAAAAATAAAAATAAAAAAAAAACAGAAGCGATGAAGGGTGGAAATGAGACGGGGGGGCATGTGTTATGAAAAGCCAAGAGAGTGTTAAGTCATGTTTGCCCTTGCACCAGCAGACTGGAGTCTCATTGAGATTCCCCACGTCAAGAGTCCTGTCGACAGGTGCGCCGTGGCCGCGGGGCGCAGCGTGCAACCTGCGGCAACTCACCCCCCTCCTCCACCAAAAAAAGAAAAAAATCATCCCACCATTCATGCACAGGCAGCAAAAACAGCATTAAACTTCCATGATAATCCAACTTGTGTCGCTGATTTGCTTAATTGACGCGTTAATTGGCGCGACGACACGGCTCAGCACGCACCGATGAAATTATCTTTACTTACAGTTCTCAAGAACTGGATCTCATCTTCTCCTTCTCCGCCCTCAGCCATGGCTGTGAAGGAGCCTGCTCAGACTCTGGAAGCCACCACTGACTGCCGGCAGAAACGCGATGCTGCTGCCTCTCAAGCCGATATTAGCATAGAGCTCATCCACAGCCATATAGGGCAGCCCGGCCGAGCCCCCCTCCTCCTCTTCCTCCTCCTCCTCCTCCGAATCCCCCTCCTCTCTTCTCCCACCTACCTACCCTCCTCATCCACTCATCCACCCTTCCTACTCCCCCTCCTCCCTGCGCCTCCCTGAACAGCAGCAGCAGTGCGGAGCAGCAGACGGTTGGAGCCGGGGCATCAGAGGGCGAGCACCCGGTGGTGGTGGTGATGCTGCGGGCTGCTGCTCCTCCACTGATGATGATGATGATGATGATCAAATACTACTTTTTTTTTTCTTTTTTTTTAAACGCCTCTGTGTGTTGAGTCAGCAGTTTTTAAACAGCTCCCCCCGTCTGACAATGACGTATGGTGGTCAGAAGGTAGACCTTGATGGCAGCAATGAAGGCTGAATGTAAAGTTATGAATGGCTCCCCCCTCCCTCTATGTGTATGTGTGTGTGTGTGTGTGTGTGTGTGTGTGTGTGTGTGTTTGCACGCTCCCCTCACCCATGCATCCACATTCACACACACCTCTGCAGACTTGTGATTTTCTAATTTACAGAAATAGATTTTCATCTGTTAGTTTTGGATCTTGGGAGTCCCTCAGGACTCATTTATGTAAAAACCACAACTTAAGAAGATGTCAGGCAGAGTTTGAATTGTTTGTAGCTCATTAAGCATACTTACTGCCATGCTTCAGTGCATATCCCCCCACCTATGTAAGCCTCTCTTGTTTGTCAGTGTGCTCGTTTACTTACATACTTATGCTTCATTTGCATATTCGTTTGAGAAACAGTAGACTGATAAAGTTTAAATCCACTTTTTGTTCTTTGAAACTATCATGACTTACACACAATCTTCACATGCTGTATATACTGTAATATCTAACTACCTCGTGTACATAAAGCAACCTGCTACATAAACCTTATTTATTTGAGCATCCTTTGCACTATTGTCTTATTCTGTCTACAAATGTCATTGTTGTTTATGTAAATATAGATCTACATCCATCCATCCATTATCTGTAACCACATGTCCTCATCAGGGTTGCAGGGTTCTGACTTGGGGCAAGAAGCGGGGTACACACTAAACAAGTCATAAATCTACATATTTATATATATTTTAACTGAATATAGTAGTTTGATGTCTATGTATATACAGTGAGAGTAACATGACACTGGACTGGAATCACAAATCAGAGACAGAAACAGGTTTTACCTGTATTTACCTTTATGTGGAAGTATTCATAGGTACTGTGCAAACGTTGCATACCTGGAAAATAAGTGATTTTTTTCTTTAGATTATTCATGATTTCATAAAAAGTTGGTTTTGTTGAATGACAGTTGGCTCTGTTTTTAACCATGAAGCACTGAGTTGCTGAGAAAATGTACATTTCAGCTACCTGATTGACTCTATTAAACATTTGTTATATTTCAAAAATGAAGCTGGTAAGACATAATATATATTGTTTCTCCTTTTCAATGAGTTATAGGCACATTTTATAGGATCTTATGGTAAATGGGAGCGTATAAAAATCGTCTTAGGTGTCAAATATTTCATATCTATAATAATGAATCCGGTTCAGATTTTATGCTGACAAAATGTTTCAGTTAATTAATTTTACTCATGATTCCTAATGTTGTATTTACCTTTAGCGTTTTTATGTGAGAAAAGCCCAATGAACATTAGTCAGGTGTGCATACATACACACTTCATATGGTCTTCATGCTCTGGATCAGGTTTCCTGCCAAGACATTACTGACATCTAGTGGTCATCTAGTGAACTTCCAGTGGAAATGTATATATTTTACACTGAAAGTCTGTCAAATCTTTATATGAATGTCTCCAGACTTTAATTTTTGAGAATATTAGCCAGTCAGACCTTGAATCACAGCGCTGATTAGCATTATAAGTGTCACCTAAAGATACAACTCAGAGGACGAAGGTGTTCTCATTGATTTTTATCGTTTTGTGACAATAAATCAGATCATTTCGTTCACTTCAGTGTCCTTCTCACTCCTTTGAGCTGTGTTTCTGCATTTCTGTGTATTTGGGGAGAAAGGACAGACGTGAGGACTTATTAGATGGGAGGGAGCACACATTACACTTACACGTCCACCACTCCTTCTGAGCATGACGTCATGAAGGCTTTTAAGCTTGTAGAAGGGAACAGGACCAGATGGTATCAGTGGGTGGGTCCGCAAATGTTATGCCGACCAACTAGGCTCAGTCTGTCGTACCCGCATGCTTTAAGTCCACCAACATACCTATGTTCAAGAAAGCCAGTCTAGCCTGCTTGGATGACTATTGCCCTGTGTAATGATGACAACCACTATCACCACCCAGAACACTGACCCCCCATCTCCATTTGAGAAGAGGTAAATCTGGGACAACTGGACTTGGTTGTAGATCCGTAAAGACACTTCACCTCTCATCCAAGAAGGTTCTTCAGTTCTGACTGACTGACTTAGCCTGGACTGGTGGGTCCTCTGTTGCCCTTCCTGAGCTCTCATTGCTGGCCTAGTGTATCTGAACCTTTTTCCTGATTGCAGCAGGGAGAAAAGGCCATTATCCATTTCTTTTATAGTGTCTGGTATTGATGTCTTTTAGGCATTTAGCCTGGACTGATGGGTTTACTGATGGGAGCAGACAGTCAGAACTGATGAAGCCTCTTAGATGAGAGGTGAAATGTCTTGATCTAGAAGCAAGTCCATTTGTTAGCTCTTCACAAAGAAAGAGGACTTGGATGACTGAAAACCTTCACTCCCCAGTTTTCTCAGCGTCCCAGCAGAAGACGTCATGACAGAAATCTTCCACACCACTATTTGAGATTGCTGTTCATTGACTATGCTTTAGCATTTAACACTATAGTTGATTTTAAGAATTTACCTTTAAAGCACGTCTGGGTCTGACCCAGAGAGACCCCTTATGAGCCTGTGAGCCTGTCCTTAATCCTCAGGTGGGGCCCTTCAAGTAAAGTAAATCTAAAGGTGATCATGTTTTCAGCATGAGGGCTCCTCGACTTTGGACCAACCTACCTGAGAAGATAAGTCTTATATTTAATGTTACAGTCTTTATATTTGTAATAACATCCGTCTACTTTCTTAAAACTATTAACAAAAGGTGTCATTGCTGTGTTTTTCGTGACATTAACAGCTGTTAATTTTCTTTAAACTTCTGTAATCCATCAAAGACAGCTGGCTGGTGGCTCAGATTAGCCCACTGACCACCGTACAGCTCATCCTGGTGCACAGCTGACCTAAATAGAGTGGACGGTCAGTAGGTGGAAAAAGGGCAGATGTGACTTTCATCCTTTGGGTTTATATAAAGATTTACACGAACCCACAGCCTGAAGTCGCAAGGAGAAACATGATTTCTTCATGTTTATCTCACAGTGGTGGAATTACTGAAGTACTTTACTCACATTCACAACAGTTCAGAGGGAAAATACTGTATTTTGTTTGTTTTTGGTAGTTTTTTGTTCTTTAAGCATGTCGAAATACCAGCAATCAATTAATCATATCAACATCGTGTCAGACAATCTATCAATGTTGTTCACTGTATATACTGTCATATCCACCATGCACATAAAGCAACGTGCTACATAAAATATGTTTATTTCTATTGCACTGTTGTCTTATTCTGTCTACAAAATTTTTATCTGTATGTGTATACATGCAAGGATTCACTTTGCTCTTAATGTACATACGTAGATTGGATATAAGTACAGCTAAAACACAAGAGCTTGACACGTAATCATAAACATAACTATGCCTGCCTTAACTTTTATTTATTGTTTCTATTTTATTTATATTTATGAGTCCACCTTGTCTCGTGTGAGCTGCTGTGAAAGTTTCCCCAGTGAGTGAGTTCATAAAGTCTATCTTATCTTGTGCTTTCAGCAGACCTATTCATGTATTTCTACTTAAATAATGCAGAACTTTTACTTGTCTTTGGGCATGTTTACATTTGAGTATTGTTACTGTTAAACGATCTGAATACTTCTCTCAACACTGAGGTCAGAGACATTGTTTATAACTGTCTGTACCAAGAGTAATATTATAAAAATAATACATCTTTAAACAGGAGACAGTCATTGGTGCCCATTTTGAGTTTATACACTGATGTCAAGAGGATTATTGATTAGCTGTAAATCCTCGTTGAGCCCATATAGCTTCCGTCTGTTTGTTTATGTGCCCCCCATCAGTACCTGAAAGTCTTCAGAGGGATTAGTGGTAGCGATGAGCCAATAGGAGTCATCCAAATTCTCACGAACAGCGCTGATTGGCTGAAGCCTGTGCGTTGTCTTCTGTCACCTGAGTGTCGCTGCAGGCAGAGAGGTGACCTGCTGCCGACACGGAGGGATGTGAGTAAGTACAAGCTTTAATACATGTGGTACTCTTAATTTATGTTTATTTTATATAATGAAGTATCTAAATGTGTATATTAATATATATGTTTAGAGCATTTTGAATATTCTGACTTATTGTCAGCAATTCTGACTTGTTTCTGTACTTTAGTCATTTGTATTGTTACATATAATAAAATAACACAACAAAAGTAAAGTTTAACTCTTATAATATAAGTTTATTCTTTTATCCATGAAGCGTCAGGTTCAGGAGATACAGAAACGGTGTTTCATGTGTTTTCAGTGGGTTGATTTTCTCATAAAATTACCTTTAAATTACATAATTGATAAACAGGGACCAGGCGTCCAAGCATTAGATTCACATGCATGCATATTATCTTTGCAGAAACCTGTACTGTTTGTGGTGCTTTAGTGTAGGGCAATGGTAGAAGAGGTGCAATACTCAAACTTGATTTATATGGAGCACCATTCATGCAAAACAGAAAAAGGCAATCATATAAATAATATTTAGCCATATTAAAACAAACAAACAAAAAAACTCCTTTCTACCATAAAAAAAAAAAAAAAAAAAAATCAATATCAGAGAAGCCAAAACAAACAATATTTGGGATTTGTATTATAAAATTGACTTAAAATTCAATATTCAAATGGCCAATCCGTTCAGCTCTACATTAGCTCACCTTTTCCCATTTTTAGCCTACCCATACAGTATAGGTATTTTGTTTGGTCTTGTGACACCCTGGCATCTGCTTTCTGTCAGTATATTTTAAGTATAAGTTTGGAATTACAGGCATGAACTTGAATTGAACCCATGCGCATTCACTCATTAATTATTTTTTATTCTTTCTCTGTCAGGATTCATGTGGTTGTCCAGTTGAGAAGCCACTAATCCTCCGAAGAATCCATTCATGCTGTAAAGCTTCATCTGTGGTGATCAAATAACATCATGGAGAACACTCATAAAACCTTACACCTCAACATCCCCATCAGTGAGAGGAGCTCTGTGAGTCCACCCCTCTCCCACTACAGGAGCCCTGCCTCCCCCTTTGAAGCCCCTGTGAAGCCCCAACAAGGACTAACCTCCAACTGCAAGGAGGAGGGTCCAGCTGAAACAGTGAAGCAGGGTCAAGGAGACAAATTTGGCCTCACAGACTTGAAAGAAACCCTCAAAGTGTTGGATGACTCTTCTGAGATCCTCTGGCTGACAGAGTTGTTACCCTTGTGTTTGGAGTGCCAGGCTTTCATGAAGATGGGCAACCAACAGGGCACGAAGATGAAGCCGAACGGTCATGGTTACACAGAGAGCCAAGATGGGTTACCAAAGTCCCCCAGATTTCAGATCCCTCTGAAGAGACGGAGAAGAACAGAAGGGGTAGTTTACACCGGCCATAACCTCAAGATGACACCGGCCAGGACTCCACTGGTGCCTCAGAAGGCAAAGCTCCAGAAAACAAGCGCTCCTGCCTTTGGGGAGTGGGACTTAGAGGAAGACTGGCAGAACATCTGCACTCCTGAAGGCAGGAGAAAGAGAGTTATCGGGAAGGTTTCGTTGTTGGATGAGGTGAAGCCAGTGTGGAGATTGAAGCAACCTGATGCTTCATCTGAAAACTTTACTTTCAGCAAAAATGACCTTTTCTCTCCGAGAAAGGAGGAATGTGCTCTCCCTGACTCAGACCTTTCTGAATATGAAAATGATATGTATATCACCCCCACTAGTCTGGAGCTGACCAAGAAGACAGAAGATAATACTCAAAAAGTCCAGATCACCCATGCAGAAAGAGATGCAGAGGGGGAAAAGACGGCAGAAGGTGGAGAGGAGAAGTCCTTTCAATGGAGGTACGAGGAGACGAGGAAGAAGGCTGCAGCACAGCGAGTGATGGGCAAGATTGAGGAGGTGGAAGGGATCATACGTCGGGTGAGTCTCACCAGTTCGGACTGGATCAGAGAAGACAACAACAGGAGGGATGAAGCTCAGTTTGTCTCAGATGGATGCCGAGCTGACTTTGGTTCCCAGTTGGAGACCAAGAACCAGAAGAGGTGCAATGAAGATAAGCCGCTGCTAGTTGAGGAGCTTCAAGCTTTGGGTGAAGCTCTGAGCCAGAGTCTACGTCAGGTCCTGAAGCTGGAGGGAGCAAAAGCAGAAGGTGAACCCTTTACAAAGACCAAGAAGACTTTTAATGAGGCAAATCTTGTAGGATCGACAAGAAGGCCTCTAAATATATCATCAGATTCTTACCATTTCACCTCCACTGTGCCGAACAATTCTTCACCACCCTCGCAGTCTCTAACTGCAATCCTGGATGTTTCTCAGAGAACATCTAGCAGCTTTGAAGACATGTCTCCCATCCTGTCACCTCTATTCACATCCAGTCAACACCGTCTGCCTTTGAGCCTGACTGACGACCGCGAAAAAGACATCTCTGACCGCCACGTAAGCTCAGTCGAAGACAGTTTATTCCCTCCGGGGGCTGGTGGCTGTGAAAGTGCTGCCACAGTCTCATGGGGGACAGAAAATGATCAGAAGAACAGTAGGAAGCAGGCGACTCTGAGGAGGCTGGGTGAACAGACACAGACATCAGAGGCCAGTCAAGACTATCTACTCTCCTCAGGTAACGATGCTAATTATGCTACTACAACTACACGACATATGTAGTTAAGTATAATTAACAATGAATAGTTGAAGCTGAGGTTCAAAGTGCAGTCTTGATCTTTAAACAGCAGTTGAGTAGGTTTTATTTAGCCGCTGCTCTAAAGCTTTTGATCACATCACATGATCATCAGAAGATGGAGTTGCCCAGTCAACTTGGACCTTCTGGCCTTAATGCAAGTTGTCTTTTTAGTCTTTAAAATCTGTCAGTTGTTTGGGATGATGTTGGTCTTGATTGGCATTCTTTGGATAGATAATGTTCATCAAAATCAGTCAAGGCCAAATAGTTTATTTTTATATTTATATAGAAGAAAAAAAAAAGACTCTCCAGCAGAGTCAGCTGTTCTTGCTTTTTTTTTTGGAAATTGAAATAATGATTTCATTTTGAGGCTTTGCTGCCAAAGACAAAATAAGATGAAGTCTGAATCTACAGAAACTTTTGGTGCTTGACAGTTTTAGATAGTTAGTAGCGATGGACACAGTTCAGGTGGTAAAATACACCAGTAGGACACCCTGCCCCACTTAAACCGAGTAAAAGTAAGAGAAAGTTTGATGTTGCACATTTCACCAACTTCCACTGATAGTTAAAAAGCTGTGTAGGATTGAACAGCATTATTGAGCATAATAGGATCTTACAAAACAGGCAGAATTGACTATTTGTTCATTTCAGTTTACTATGAAAGATATTGTGAATTATTTTAAAAAGGACTTCACAGCATATAGCTGCAGCTTGTAGTTCTATTTTGTTTCATCATGTGCTCATGGTCAGTCAGCGTTCGGTGGATCAAGGAGGTCTGTTGAAGGGTGAAGAGGGATGAGTGCGCATAACAGCGTGACATTGACTTTTAGTGGTTCGTTAGTGAAGTGAAAGGAGAGCGGAAGAAGAGGAGGGGCATACAGCTTTAGAAGGTGGTACATGCTGAGTCCTCACTGTCAGATTTACACATTGATTAAGATGTTCTGGGCTCAGACGGATGGTGTCTGGTCTCATCCACACACGCCAACACACACACACAGAGACACACACAGTCTCTCTCTGACGACAGCTGCTGAAGCCTGAAGGATGTGTGGTAGTCTGTAAATAATGACCCCTCGCTGTTTTGACATACCACCACGTCTGTGTGTGTGTGTTTGCTCAGGCATAAAGTACTGCTGAGCACCTGATGTGGATAACCTCATAGTCCTGCATTAGCAGTGACCTGAGACGCCCAAAGTCTCCCTTTAAAGAGAGGAGGCTACAGTATAGGACTATGAGGCAGGTGATATATTAAAGGTTGTACAGCATCATGCCTGTGCTGTGGATGAACATATCTTACTATAGCGCTTATTTTATGACACTCATGATGCATTATATGGATGTTTTGTTGCTTTGGTGGCACGATGTGTCTTTCTATGTATAAAAAGTTACAAAAACATCTTTAATTCAGTCTTACAAACTCATGCTGTGCAGATTTTTCAAGATACTATTGCACAATTATCTGAACTACTCTAATCAAAACACAAACTGAGGAAATGCTATCATCACTTTTGTTATCAAAATTAGGATTATACTGGGGTGCAGATGTCTTAACTCATACAGATAGTGTGTGTCTGTCCTTTTCTTTGTATGTCTCGCATACCTCCCTTAGTTGGCCTCTGATTTACTGAGGCTGGTAGGGAGGGACAATTATAAATTAGTGGTACAAGGACAGGAGAGACAGGCCAGGGCAGTACCATGTGGATGTAAAATATAGTGCTCATTACTGAGCAGTTAACCAACTAAAGGAATGTTATGATGTTATCTGTATTAGTGGGGAGGTATCAGAGACAGCCCATTTTTGAACAATGTATAAGAACCTATTGATAGAGCTCCTCAGGGAGCCTTTTCTCTGTAACCCTCTTGCGTGTTGCACTGTTAAATGCTCCTTCTTGTACAAGAATATTCAATTCAACTTTGATATTTTGAATCCAGTCCTCTTTTTCTCGTAACAACTATTGCCTATTATCTGAACTACTCAAATCAAAACACAAACTGAGGAAATGCTATCATCACTTTGCAGTGAGAAAACAGAGGCAGGATTAGAAAAAAAATGATGAAAACTCAATATGTAAAGAGTATACTTCCTCAAAACCAGTACGATATCAGTAGGGAGTTGATTCCTAAGAAGATGTCTTCAGGAAAGTCAGACATTTTGGTTAAAAAATTAGAAAACGTCAAAGTCCAAATCATGTTTTTTTCCTTTCATGGAATGTAAACAGATAAAAGAAAGAATAAAAACAGATTAGTACAGAGTCTGATGTCCTCACTTTGGAGGTGAAAGCTCCCTGTGCAGCCTGACTGAGGATGATTAGAGTGAGAGAAAGAAGAAGGAAGATTGTGGAGGATTATTGTCGAAATCCAGTGTTCTTCTCCTCAGTGTGGTCCAATTCAGGACAGATAACATTGTTTCGATAAGCTCAATCTGGCTTTGAGGACGCTGAAAGTTCCATCACTGTACAATCATTGTCGGCGCTCTTATCTGAAGCGATAGTGACAGATTTACTGGAGATTATCGTATAGTGTGTGACCAGTTGGGTAATAAATCGGCAAGTGAAAGAAAAACAGTCCTCTCGTCAAGGTTGAGCTGCCTTTGACCACGTCTGGTATTATCTCAATGTTTCTACCCTAATTTCCCGACAGGAGCATCGGTGCATACAGAACACTTTTAGCTTGGAGGCAATGGGAATTAAACCCCTTATTCAAGCCAAAATTCACATCCTGCTGTACAGAAATTAAATCTTACATCTCATAGTAAACCTGCAGTCAGACTTTAAACTAGCTGATCTAATTCAGAGATCATTAGCTGTCAGCCTGATCAATAAAACGCTAAAAAGAGCTAAACCTGTATTTAATTATTAGACATATCATCAATAACTTGGGAGCATCTTTCATAGTTGGTGGCTCGTGGATGATCATACCAGGAGCACAAAGTTACATAGAGCAGAAAAAGACGTAATGACAGAGACACCATTCACCTGATCGGTATAGTAGGCTCTTCGAAAAGTCCATCATAGATCTTTATAAGTCACAACACTTCCACAAGCATCACGTTATAGACACATCTCAACAAGAGGACAATAAGCAACAGGTGTACTTTGACCATCAGGCTGTAGGTTTGTGTTTAGTGCCGAGGAAGCAATGAAGTAATCATCAGCCACAGGACTGGAAGTGCTGAAAGTTCTGCTGTTTATTTCAGCTGAAGTTCTGTCGTACATCCTCATGGTGACACTACAGCGTAACACACAAAGGTTTCTGCTGGTACTGAAGATCAGTGTGTTGGTTAATTTGGTGCTCAGCTTGTTTAAAGGTAGATTTACAGTCTGAAGACTAGCTTTCAATATTCAATTCTTTGAGTTATGTAACAGTTTACTTCCTATTTCATCTGTCTTTTACAGTTTATTCTGTGCATACCTCTTTAATATCTGTAAAGTTATCCTAATAAGAACTGAAAGATTCAGTGTGATTTCTTTACGTGAATGCTCTCATTAAAGAAACAACTTTTACCTTCAGTTTGAGGTTGATTCTGCTCTAATTATGATTTGACTCTTTTCTCCAGATGAGGCTCTACAGCGGCAGGAGGAGATCTGGCAGCAGGAGGTGGAGGAGTCTCTCTCCTTCTGCAGGTCACTCTCTCATCCGTCCAGACCCAAACACATTGACTTCTTGCGCATCACGGCCCCAGAAGATGACATCATGGATTCACCGACAACCACACCTCTCCCACTGGAGTTTTGGGTGAGTAGCTTGAAACGTTTCAGGTGGAGAGAGAGAGAATGGCAACATCCTGTTTTGCGCTTACCGAGCGTCAAGGACATTATCGCTGAATTTAGCTGCTGTAGTGTTTGATTAAAGCTGCAGATTGTCTCGTGATGGTCTGCCAATGTAACCCTAAGCACAAATACATAACCCTTACCTGTTTAGGAGGCTCATGATCAGCAACTCATGTTCATTTTCTCTCCATTTACTAGAAGCAAACTCGTTTGAGCTTTTCGTTTGGAGATAATCGAGATCATCATTTTAAAATTAAGTATTGAGGGAGAGTGCTGCAGCCATGAAATAGACCACAACGCATCTTCAAATTCTGTCCATTAAAAGTGCTTGTTTTTAAACCAAGTGGCAACCTCCAGTGCGCTGCAAAATGAAGCCAATGCAGAAGTGCTAAAAAATACAATCCCTTGAACGGCTGCTTGAAGCTGGCTGCAGGACGAGTCAGTCTCCATAAGTCCCCATGTTAAAATCCAACTTCACAGCAGAAATAAACATGTTTACAGCCTGGTACAAAAAACAGTTTTGGTCTCTATAGGTAATATCTCCGTTCATGACAACTGTACTGAGGGCGAATTTTTATAGAGCTCACCTGTTCAAATTATATTAAGGATTATGCAGAGTGTGGACACTTTGACAGGTGGCTTGTTAGTCAGTTGGCAGTCTTTTCCATATACTCTGGCTCAAATAAATACAGGCGAAACATCTCTACATTGAAGGATTATTTGCACCTTTTGATCAGCAGATTCAATTTGCAGAGAACTCACTTCTTTAGATTTAGTCAGACACCATTTTAAATATTACCCTTTATCTCCATGCGCCATTTCAGAGCTATACAATACACTCTTCATGCATCAATCCCCGAGCTCTGATACTTTACACACTACCTGGTCTGAGGAACTTAATATAAAGATAGGACGTCTGGCAGTTTGCCTTGAAACGGGTCCATACATCATCTATATGTGCCTGGAGCTGGGTCTTATAGTGCAAAGTGGTTCACAGAGTCCACTGGTCCAAAAGCATCTACCCTTGGCACTGAGCCTAATTGTGTCACCAGGAAGTGGCTAACCTCACTCATGTCTGGACCTGTTCTGCCCTTACTTGGTTCTGGAAGACCGTATTTGACTCTCGTCCATCATGTCCTCACCCTCAGTAGGCCTGTTCGGTTCAGACTGGTGGCTTTCTTCACATTGTCGCACTGGAAGAGCAGAAATATGGTGGGCGATCAAATTTAAAGTCCTCGTTCGCATTGTGGATCCATCCATACATCCACATTGTAAATCCTTTACATAACACTAAGCTTTCTGTACTCCAACATAAATTCTTGCCGGTGGGTGTATTACTACATCAGAGGGAAAACCAGAAACCGTGGTGAAGAAGCCGTAAACTACGTTACGTACTTCTCCCAAACCGGAGCACAAAGTTACATAGTGTCAGAGCAGACGTACAAATGACTGAAATGATTTAAAATCTGTTATTTTATGATAGAAAAGTTACATAATGTTCCTTTAATAGCCATTTTATCAGCACTGGAAACATATTTGTCATGTGCAGCTGCACCATCATGATATTGCCTTGTATTTTCACATTACATTGGAGTCTGGTCTCTTTAGAGCCATTATTCCACAGTCCTGTTGATCGAAGTTCAACAAATGTCCTCACACAGTCACAGTGTGTGACAAAGAGTTCCTTGTGGTTACATAACAGAAGGGATTTAAAGCAGTTAGGTGTCTGTGCTGTTTACTGGATTTCAAAGCTCTTAAGCTCTCCCTCTTTTCCCTCTTGATATATGAATGTGTGGAGACGTGGACCTGGACTCAAATTTGAGTTGACGTACATGAATATTTTGACCGTTTTGTGAGGTTTTTACATGAAGATAATGTCACATTTCAGTTCAAGTAGTGGACCCAAAATGCTGACATGAAGCTAAATGGAGAAAAGGGTAACTTTTATAACTCACCAAACAGGTTGAAAGAAACACAAGGTGACTGAAAAGTCCAGGCAAAAATCAAACTGTATCCAAATAAAAATCCAATAAACAGAAGTCCATGAGAAGCTCCAACAGCACAGATGACCTGATAACTGAATCCAAGAAACACACAGGGTGAATACACAGGTGAGGGTGACAGGTGACACTAATCAGGGAGGAACAAACAATCAAAAATGGCGGCAAACACAACAAAGGCAGGAAGTAAAGTAAAAACACACAGAGGGGGGGGAGAATTACAAAATAAAACAGGAAACACTAAACAAGCCATGACAGATAACACATTAGGTGATAAATACACTGCTGCTTGATCAAATAATATTGATTATTAGCTCCTGTAATGTAACCCACAATGCTTCTTAAAGGAACAGTGTAAGGATTTAGTAAAATCTGCACACCAAAATTCATAAAAGGCCCGATCTAAAGCCAGTGATTAGTTTATCTGTAACATGGTGGACTGTGTAGAAGAGGATCAGCAGCATCTGAAGCCGATGATCTGCGTCTTTGTCAATTTTTATATTACTTGGGAAGCCGTAGAGACAGGACTGCCAACATTGTGGCAGCCTGAGCCATCACACACTGAGCTATAAAACGTCTCTTCAGAAACCTGTGGGTGATGTCCACACTGACTCTGTCCATTCTTTATACTGTCAGTGCCTTTGCTGCATGTCATCCCCTCTTCTGTGTGATCTTTCCTGACTCTCTCAAACTGTCACTTTCTAATAAAGGCTAAAAAAAAACAAGAAATTTAGAAATAACAAAAAACGCGAAAGCTGAAGATTTATAAGGTCACACCAGATTCTTTTTTGTAAGTTTATTTGGAAACCTGCTCACCATAAAAATGAGTCGAGATTCAGTTTACGGAGAAAGAAAGTAAAGCAGAGAATCTGGACTTTATTACTTTTTTAGTATATCCAGTCTGAAGCTCCTCTGAAAAAACTTTAAATCAGATCTAAAACCAGACAATGCACCAGCATCTGCAGACATTATTTACAACCTAATGTCGGCTGTAGACAATGTGTAATGTTGTTTAAAGTGGATCAAATTCAAGAAAGACAGAGGGACGTCAATGGAGACAATGTTTATACATTTGATATCAAAGTTAAGGAATAAGTAGTTATGTTTAAAGAGCAGTTTAATGCATTTACACTGTATAAAGTACATTACACACACACACACACACACACACACACACAGTTTCTGATGTTAGACAACAAAGTCCAGTGTGTTTGTTCATGAGTGTTATTGTGTGTATGCTCCGACTCTAATACTATTCCACAGGATTACTTTGTTTCACTCCTGTTACATAAACACAGCTCACATAGAGGACACAGTGTCCCACACCCTGAGAATGCAAAGGCACTTTATTGGTATGTGTATGATTAAGTGTAAGACGCTGCTGCAGGGTGCAGAGAAAGTTACACAGTGTAATGACATACAGTAAAAATGTTATGGTGTAATCTGTCACTTACCTGCTGCTCGCTGTGATAATGTGACATAAAGCAAACAAGGGTGGAACCGGAGAGATAAGAATAACACAAGGCAGTGAAGGAGGAAGTCTCGTTTTGATTTTTTTTTTAATCCAAATCCAAAATAAAAAGTGGAAAACGTCTCCTGTGTTTGTGCACACATGAAATGTTTTTACTTTTCTTTATTCAGTGGCCGTCCTCTGGTTTTTCTTTGTGATATTGTGAATTAGTTTCTTCACATGCTCCGTCTTTAATCTCACCTTTAAAATACTGTTTCATTATGTTTTGTTGTGATTTTACAAATCTTTGTTCTATGTGTTATTGTTTTAATAATCTGTGGGTTTCATATTTAATATATCCGCTCGCTGCAGATGGAGCTTGGTTCTGTTTGAGGTTTCATAGTGTTTGTTCATGGTAGGAAATGTTTAGTCTCTTTAAATAATATTATAAAGAGTACAGTCTAGACCTGCTCTATATCCAAAGTGTCTTGAGATAACTACTGTTATGATTTGGTGCTATATAAATAAAATTGAATTGAATCTCTGTTTGTTCTTGCTTTTATATTTACTGTTATTTTATTTATTTGTTTTGTTTTTTATTTCTCCCTTCTTGAATGTGACCTTGTTTTGAGAGTTTGTACATGTTCATGTTTTAGTTTTTTGTTTGATTTGTTAATTTTTACTCTTTTTAAACCTTTATAAAGTTCATTTATAACCAAATACTTCCTCCTTTTGTTTTCATCGTTTTTTCTTTGATTTATTTATGCATTTATTGATATTTTCATGACTGCACAGAGACATGGATAGAATAAAACACATCAAATTAAAATTTATTTACAAAGTTGTTGACTGAAGTATCTAACACACTCTTTACCAAAAAGTGTCTCACAAACTGGAGACAGTTTTGAGCCAAGACAGAGATCAGATTAAAGTAAAAACAAGAAAATCATAGACCTTGTAGACTAGAGGATATGAAGGCACACATAGAGCACATCTTTGCATGTGTGCACATGAGAGGTCGATGTAGTCAGGAGATCTCTGCAGCTTTCTCTTGTCTAATCTGTTTAATTGTTTGGCAATTGTTTAACTGTTTGACTTCCGGGCCCTTTGTTGGGTCAGTGTGATTGTGACTGTGATTTGTACTCTTGTTAGGTTTGTTTATTTTTCAAAAAAAAAAAATGTTTTGGTAACTTTTAATCAACTAATATTTAATTACTTGGTATTGATATGTGGCATTGTTTTGAAAACATATTTATTTTTTGACGTTTTCCTCATTGATTGTGTTCTGTTTTATTTATTTGTTTTGTTTTTTATTTCTCCCTTCTTGAATGTGACCTTGTTTTGAGAGTTAAAAAGCCTTTATAAAGTTCATTTATAACCAAATACCTCCATTTGTGTTCATCAGTTCTTCTTTGATTTATTTATGCATTTGTTTATATTTTCATGACTGTACAGAGACAAGGATAAATAATCATATAATAAAACACATCAAATTAAAATTAATTTACAAAGTTGTTGGATAAAACACTAATGAAGTATCTAACACACTCTTTACAAAAAGTGTCTCACAAACTGGAGACAGTTTTGAGCCAAGACAGAGATCAGATTAAAGTAAAAACAAGAAAATTATAGACCTTGTAGACTAGAGGATATGAAGGCACACATCTTTGCATGTGTGCACATGAGAGGTCGATGTAGTCAGGAGATCTCTGCAGCTTTCTCTTGTCTAATCTGTTTAATTGTTTGGCAGCACTTTGACTTTCGGGCCCTTTGTTGGGACAAACTCTGTGTCATTGTGACTGTGATTTGTACTCAATTCAATTTAACTTTTAATCAACTCATATTTAATTACTTGGTATTGATATGTGGCATTGTTTTGAAAACATATTTATTTTTGACGTTTTTCTCATTGATTGTGTTCTGTTTTATTTATTTATTCATTTATTTATTTATTGTTAATTAATTTGCACTCCTGTTTTGAGAAGCTTATATTTATTCAGTTATATTTTCAGTTCATCATATATTACAACATTTCCTGCTTTTGTTGATCTGTGTCACACATTTAAATGTGCTGAAAATTAAGACTTTTATTTTGAAAAGCTATTAATTTATTGATTTATTTTATACAACAAAACCAGAGGTGAGTTTGATACAAAGTGCTTTACACAGTGCATCAAAAACTTTGAATATAAAACAGTATAAACTAATTAAAAGTCACCAGCCTCTAAAGTGCTTTTGTTTTGACAGCCAATAAAACTTCTCTGTCTACCATATTTTATGTTCAATATAATGTGAGCTGATTAACAGTACAGTGTAAGTGGGGTTAGACCCACTAAAACTCGCAGATTAGCCGGGTGTTGTTCAGTACCTGCAGGCAAGCAAAGAGACCTCCCTGTCTTGGAGGATTTAGGGGCCAAACGTTTAACAAGTGATCCCTGGCAGTCCTGTTTACCCTCCTTCAGCTCTGGGTGTGGTGTCCCTCCATCTGTTGTGGGTGGCTTCCTTCGCCTTACAGCTCACGGATCTCTCAGGGTGTTGTCAGAAACGGTGGCTCAAGTCACCATCTGCTTCCAATTACACTATGACAGCCTGCAGGACGGCGTCCAAGATGCAGCTCGGTAAACTACTGCAGCAAGTATAGAGGAGCCAGAGGGCGGAAAAGGAGGCAGAACTTGGAAGGGAAAGCCTGGACTTGGATCTGACATTTAAGTGTGGTCGAGCTGAGTCACTCTAGCCGGCAGAGCCGTGGAGCCAGCCTTCACTTTTCCATTACTCTCTGGATTTTTCTCCTTTTGTTGGTGACTAACAGCTGCTTCCAGTTTCTGGGTTTGGAAATTTAGTTTGTCTGGTAAGACATAAAGGAACTGTTGTCGCATTGATGGGATAAATCTATTTCTTTTCAACAAACTGGAGCGGATACAGGTCGGACTTTCACATGTGGTGATATGACTTTATTGACTTGCATTCATTTATTGATAGTAAGTGGAAGGTGCATGATCCTGGGACCACTTGTACAAATTACTGCATGCCATAAACACCACCTACACCTTCTTATCCTGCATTTTTCTGATGTAAGATAGAACAATGCTGCACTTAAGCCTCAGATATGAACAGGGTCAATGGTGACCACAATGTTGACGTTGTGGGAAAAGCTTTTTTAAGAACTTCCTGGAGAGCTTCAATACTTTCTTTATGAGTAAAAATGGAGGAACAAAAGGCCATACTAAAATTTTTCAGGACCCTCTCAGAGGAGCAAAATGAGGACACTGAGCTGAGCTTTAATCTAAAGAACAATGGGGATATGAGTTTTGAAGAGGCTCTGGAGAACAGTAGAGACTCCTTATTGTATGTTATATTGCCTCGTGAAGGAGAGAAGGTCACCTTTAACTCAAATGACTCGGATATGACGGAGGAGGAGAGGAATATTGTGAATTTAAGAGAGCAACAGAGCGAGGTTGTAAACACGGAAAATGACTCAGAGAAGCAGACCATTGCTACAAATCAAGAGCAGAATAAGATGTCAGACGCGGTTAATGGTCGGAGCAATGAGAGTTGTCACATAACACCAGAAGAATGTGCACTGAGGGAATCCCCGCAGGCTAAATGTCAACATGTTTCAACTGAGTACACAAATACAGATTGTGATTGTGTCGGTGTCAATCAGGATGACGCTAAAGGAGCCGATCAGGGAGTGAGAAACGACTGCCAAAATGTACACTGCCAGGAAGATTTCGAGGCAGGTACTGTAAGTTTTGACCCTGAGGAATCTGAGAAAAGCGAACATGTGGTGATGGCGATGACTCGGACAGGACCTTCAGTTGAGGAGCAGGTTGAACCGGTAACACCAATGTTTGAGCCTAAAAATGACAATGAAGAGAAGAGGACAGGTGAAGAAGAAGAGGAAGAGAAAAGAGATGTATTTCCAGACTTTTCTACCCAACCTCACCATCCTCCCAGCCCAGAAGACACATCACCACATGTTTCCATAACATCTGCAGCTGTAGCTAACAACCCTCCACCTGGATCTATCTTTACCAGAGCCACCTTTTCCCCAGGCTCCCCAACGGACAAGCAGATCCAGCTGCCTGCTCTCTTCAGCAGCATGAGGATCTTGAGGAAGGGGGTGGTCGGCCCCGAGCACGACACCGTGGCTCAGATCAAACCTTCATCTCAAGGATCAAGGAGGGACATTTTCTCTGACAAGCAAGGGGATGCCAAAGTTCAGGGGAACTTCCTGGACCAGATCTCCCAGTTCCTGAACCGGGAGAAGAGAGGAGATGAGAAAGAGGAGAAGAAAGAAGTAGAGGCTGAGGGAGACCGTGACGACGCCAGAGAGAAGAGTGAAGAAACGGAAGAGGGTGAGAGGAAAGAAACAGAGGAGGATGCAGAGGTTTCAGTTGAGTCTACGAAACCTTCTGTGACCAGCGCGGAGGCAGCGTTCGATGCCTTCAAAGCTTTTTTTACCCCGAAGCCTTTGAAGAAGGACCCAGCAGAGAAGGTGGACCTGGAGGCAGTGAGGAAAAAGATACGAGCAGATAAAGATGTGCTGAGATCGATTTTTGAGAGAGCCTCCAATAAAACACCAGAGAAGAAAGACTCGCCTGATAACAAAGTATGAATTGTGTATGAATCAACTTCCAACTTCTAGCTTCACCACAGCAGTTATTATAACACTCTCCTGTGTGTTAATCTGTAGAAGCATATATGACTTTATTTTAAATCTGTTGTGTTTTTTTCTTTTTTAGTCAGAAGCATCCACCCCAGGAGACGGAGAGGAAAGGACTCCTGGTCGTCTACAAGCCGTCTGGCCGCCACTTAAGGAGGAAAAAGTTGGGCTGAAGTATACAGAAGCAGGTACACATTAAACACATCCACGTGTTTGTCATATATAACTGTCCCCATCCGCCCAAATGAAACAAAACGTGAGGGTTCATGAATTAAAATAAAAGCAAACAAAAATAAAACAAAAGCACACAGATTTATTATCTTAAATTCAAGTGAATTATTCATGACAGATGAGGGGAGGAGGAATGTTTTCCATGTGTTCTGGTGTGGTGGATATAATATCAAGCTCTACTGATAAAGTAAACACAACTCCACCCTGTGTGTGTCCACAGAAAACTAGACTGTAAAGACTGCAAGACTGTAAGACTCCAGCGCTGTCACGTGACACGGAGGAGATACATTTAAAATAGTCATTCATGTTTTCTTGAAGACAATAACAAACTTTTTTTTTAATCCCACTGAGACTTTTTATTTTAAACCACTTAAAATCTTTCATCTTTGGCGCCACCCAGTGGTGGCACGATGACTGACAGCAATCTGAGTAGTCTAGCAGTATAATTGCCATGAAGTCTGGGTAAATTAAGATGTTTTTCAAACTATAAAACATTGCTGACTGAGCTCTTGCACACCGCTCAGCTCCGTGCACTCCCATCAGAAAACTTTTACTCTAAGCGGTTTCAGTTTACGACGGAAAATTCAATTCCAGAAACACCATTAGCATAAATCTCAACACAGTGCAGACCTACTGTGATTTTTATAATGTAACAGAGCTCAGTTTTCTCTTTTATTTTGTCATTTGATGCCATGAATCAGCAGGTTGTGGTCAGACTGTTACCGTAGAAACATGGCTCATAGTTCAGCCCTGGGTGAAGAGGGGTTAATAATTAAGACTGGCCTCACACTACAGACGAGTTAAAAGACATCTACACATTTTGTATTGTTATAATTAGAGACCTCTAGACAGTGATATTTTGTATTAACTTTTAAAGACTGTTTTATGAAGAAAAGAGTCACTGTTAATAGACATCAAGCATGATTCATGTGTACACACCTTCTGTAAACACTGTGACTATGAATACACTTTCTAACTGACCATTAAGTAAGTTCAGCCATCCATTTCTTTAAATAATTTAGATATCTGATATGTCAGCTGAAGCTCACAGTCTGTATGTTTTTCTAACATTCGAGGCTCTGCTGTCATCCTCTGGTAAAGCTTTGCGTTATTTCTGACCACGTCTTTCCTACAGACTGTATAAAGTATGTAACGTCATCACAGGTTGAGTGTGTCGCCATCTTGGCAGTCATGCATATCTAAAACTGGGCAAAGATGTGGAGCGTGGTTGGGCTGAATGGTGCCTGTGTGTTCAAATAAGCCACCTGTAACTGCACCTACCTGTTAATCAAAGCGGCCACACTATTAATTATGCATAACTTTAAGTCTTAATATAATTTGAACAGGTGAGTTGTATATAAATTCACCCTCAGTACAGTTGTCATTCGTGAAATTCACTACAGAGACCAAAACTGTTTTTTGTACCAGGCTGTAAACATGTTTATTTCTGCTGTGAAGTTGAAGTCAAACATGGGGACTTATGGAGACTGACTTGTTCTGTAACCAGCCTCATGTGGACGTTTGAGGAACTGCAGTTTCTGACACTTCCACATAGGCTTCACTTCACAGTCACGGAGGTTGTAGCTTGGTCTGTCCTCGACAAACTACAGTATATCCTCCAACACCCCTCAGACTCCCACAGTGGTGAAACATGAATGAATGATTTGTTGTGCAGAATGAGTCACAGTCTCAGCGGTCTCACGGTTGTTGTAAGTTGTTCGTCCTCAGCTTGTACCCAGCCACATAACTAATGTACTCATCATGGAAAAGAAAGCGCTCTCAGGCACAACAGCTGTAATAATGAACATCTGCTGCGGTCCAAAGAAAGAAAGAACACAAAGCTTTTGTAAAGTGCTCCGTCTCATCGTTCTCCTGTTGTTTCCTCTCAGAGCATCAGGCCGCTCTGCTGCAGCTGAAGAGAGAATGCAAAGAGGAGCTCGAGAAGTTACAGGTCAGTATGAAGGATGGAGTGAGGTGTTCAACGCTTCACACGTTAAGAAAAACTAGAGATACATAGAGATTATTTAAGAAGAACAGATGCTTTGTTCTGTGTCATAAAGAGACACAGAGACACAAAGTGTTTAACTTGTATTGTTTTCAGGAGGACTTTGGTCTGGAGCTCTCCAGGCTGAGGGTGGAAAACCAGGACAGCGTCGCCCGTCTGGCCGAGCTGCAGACCAAACTCTCCCAGGCTGGGACTCGCTCTCGCGGGGAGCTCAAAGATGTCGCTGTATCGACAGGAGACGACTTTGTACACAAATCCTTCAGGACAGTCTGTGTCCAGACAGACCGAGAGACGTTTGTTAAGACTCCCGAGGACGGAGACGGTACGGGGAGAAGCTGCACGAGTCCTCAGCAGCAGAAGGTGACCCCAAAAAAACTAGACCTGGCCTCCATCAGCCTCAGCCTGTCCGGTCAGAGGCACGATACTTTGTCTTCATCCTCATCACATGACCTTCCTCCTCCTGGAGCCACGTTACCTCCATCAGAACAACCCACTCCAACCAAAACACACAGTCTGCCTCCTCCTCCACCTCCACCTCCTCCTCCACCTCCACCATGTTTGTCTTCAAGCCTAAACCACATGCAGCCATCAAATGGCCCTCCACCTCCACCTCCACCTCCTCCTCCTCCTCCTCTTCTTTCCACACCAGGCTTAGCTCCTCCACCACCTCCTCCTCTTTTAAGTGGAGCCCTCACTGTTGATAAACCTCCCAGGAAACCAGCAGTGGAGCCGTCCAGACCCATGAGACCTCTGTACTGGACCAGAATCCAGATCCAGGACAACAACAAGTGGGTTCATATCTGAGAAAGACAGTTCATTAAAACACACAAGATCTTAATCCAGAATGAAACATAATATTTGATTTGAAGTTCAATTAAAAATGTGAATCAGTCAAATAAAAAGACATGTGGTTTAAATAAAACATCTGGAGTAACTGTATAAATTAGAAAAGGAAAGAGAGAAGTTATTTAAATTTTAAGTGAAAATAAAGCTCATTTAAACTGAAGATTACAGGTAAAAACAAGTTAAAATGTCCTAAAACGTGATTTAATTTGAACCTGATATGTTGACGTAGAAACACTGAAAAGGTTTCAAATGTAAGAGCTTTTTATTATTATTATTTATCCACTTTTATTCAATTATTTCACAATTTATATGTTGATGTATGTAGTATGTATTTCATACAATAATCATCTATTTAAATATGATTTAATAAATATCTTATTAAAACTTTACAGTGATTAAAAGCACATTATTAACATTTTAAAATAAATAAATGAATTGATTACATTTACTGTAACATCATTAAAATGAGCTACAGTTAAACTCTAAATTAACAGGTTAATAATGCTGATTATGGGTTGATTTTAATAATTAATTTACTTAATTCATATCATTAATCATAAAGATATGATATGTCACTAATGAGAGCATCAGGTAAACATCCAGAGTCAAACAGCTTTGTTAAAATGTCTTTATTGTCCTCCTGTATCATCAAATCAATGCACCTTTTAACCCTGATATTCCCAGAGTGGTATAATAAATCATATTTCTTCCTCCTGCAGTAACAACACGCTGTGGAACGTTTTAGAGGAACCAGATATAATCAACACCAGCGAGTTTGAGGATCTGTTCGCCAAAACCACCACACAGACGAAGAAGAAGCCGCTGTCAGAGGCGTACGAGAAGAAAGCCAAGGCCCGGAAGGTAACATGCAAGACACATGTCAGATTTTTGGGGTTATGTGCAGTGTGTCTTCTAACCACGAGAGGGCGATGATACCATTGAGTTTACACATGTCAGATTATAAACATGTCAGAGAAGTGTTGTGTAAATCCAGATTGATCCATGTTTGACGTCCTCGTAGTTTACATGTAGATTTATTTAAATTTATTTCCACTTGAAACTTATTTTTCCTCCCAAATCCTGATATTCTGATCCAGTCACCTGGATTTAATTTGTTTTTTCTGCATTTTCAAGCAGTAAGGACGCTCTACACACAATCACAGGCACAGACAATGAATACATTTAAATAAAAAAGGATCCTAATTGTTCAAACATGAGTACATCATGTGCAGAAACTGTGTAGATAAGTCAAATTCTTTATTCCCGAGAGGTGCTTAATGCGTTACGGTGTGGCCTGACATGACTTATGTTTAACTAATGAGTCACTAATGGTTTCCAGTGGTAAGGTGGTGGTCATGGTAACTGTGTGTGTGTGTGTGTGATTCAGATTGTCAAGCTGCTGGACGGGAAACGCTCTCAGGCCGTCGGCATCCTCATATCGAGCCTCCACCTGGAGATGAAAGATATACAACAAGGTGAGTTAGAGAGGAACGACTGTGGCACATCAAAATATTCATGTAATGTGATGTAAAACAAACAAATACAGCTGATTAAAATGTGTTTTTCACAGCTCAGGGTATAAAAAAAAACAGAATACACCAATAAATTCAAGTTTTACTGTCTTATTTTATCATGGCTTGTGAAAAGTAGTCCATTACATTGAGGCACTAGAGGCTGCAAATGTAGGAAACCATACTCCAGTGTAATACTTTAAACATAAATATATAAAATATATATTTTCTACATAAAATATCATGTCATCAGTATTCTCTGATAATACTGATGTGTGATGATGTTGTCTAAGGCATGAATAAGTTGTCAAAATTATGCAATATATAACTCTATAACAATGTACTATAATACTTGAAATATAATCAGTAAATTAAATTTAAAAAGCAAATAAAATCGTCTTTCATGTACTTCGATATGCTCTGTACTCGGCTCGGCTCGACATTCTTCATGTGTATTCTTGTTGTGGTACAAAAGCCTCTGAAATTCAGACGACAATCACCATTAAAACCTCAAAGTGTATGTCATCATGTCAGTCACATAAAGTGGATCACAGTACATCCGTCAGCCAGTCTGGGAACTTGAACCTTCATCCTTCATCTGTAAATATTAAGGTGACCACAGTTCCCCGAATCACTCTTGTTTAACTTTAACCCCGACACCACACTGAAGCTGCCCTGTATTTCACTCTGAATATGAGCTGTTGGTGAATATAAAGTAGGATTGAAGGCTCAAACACTTCACCACAATGTCAGCAATGCTGTTACACAGAGGTAATCTGCATTGCTAATCCCAAACTCCCCCAAAATCTTTTCAGTAAACCAGAGGATCATCAGGGACTTTCATCCCTGTTAGCATACTTTCACAAAATTCCCACTCGGGTGGGAAAGTTTTCTGTTGCTTCAGTTCTGTTTGTTTGCTGCTTCTAAGAGCACGGTGTAACATTATCTTCAAAATGAGCACAGTAATCTTTTAAAATCGTCTTTCTTTGTTCATTATCTCTCATTCCTGTGGGTATTACTCTGAACTTTCTACAAGATGCCTCATGCACTTTTATTTATTAAAACAATCTGCAGACAAAAAAAGACTCATCACTTCATGTGCGCTGCAGGAGAAAGCTTAGAAACATTCATGTTTCAAACACGTAAACTGCGTTTGTATTGTCTTATACCAGTTGTTGAGTAATCGCCGTGGTTTAGCTCTGTCTCCTCTGCTTTTAAACACAGCTATCCACTGGTTACCTTTGGTGACCTCTATTCTGCGAGAATCTCTGGCACTGAAAGAGCCCCATGTGAACTGATCAAACTAGTTTAGCAGCCAGCTGTAGTCACCGCTGTTGCCCGTTCTTCATTTTTCCTCCAGCAGTGGCTCTTCAGCCAAAATAATCCATCTCCTTCCAAAAGGAGGAGAAGTCCTGGAGTTCATGTTTTGAGCCCAAAACAAACAAAGTCTTGCAGAGACTTGGAACTTCTTGTTGATTCCAACTTCAAAAGTCATCTGTTGAATATTATTCCATTTTTAAGTGCTGGACATGGCCAAAGTATGTGTGGAAGAGAGGCATTTCTTTATAATTGTGTTAATGTTCATGGGACTACTGTAGGACTCAAAGGGTTGCACAACTGTGGCTTATATAATAGAATAGAATAGACTAGAATAGACTAGAATAGAATAATTATATAATTAATAATACAGAGATTCATTTTTAATTTATTAAAACATCTATTTGTGCTTTTCTGCATTTCCACTTTTAGCCATACTGACAGTGGACCACTCTGTGGTGGACGTGGAGACCATCGAAGCACTGTATGAAAATGTAGGTATCACAGCACTTTACTAACATTTAACTGCAGCTGAAAGTGTTCGATTATGAACTCTGTATTCATATTTTATTGTGTCAGAGAGCACAGCCGGAGGAACTGGAGAAAATCAAGAAACACTACGAGATGTCGGCTGAAGAGGACGTTAAACTGCTGGACAAACCCGAACAGTCAGTATCTCACCTGCTGACGGTCAATGATTGTGGGTACAAGACAAATACCAGACCAGCAGTCAGCAGCTCTGAGACATTTTGCCCTCTTGCTCCAGGTTCCTGTACGAGCTGTCTCAGATCCCAAACTTCTCAGGCAGAGCTCACTGCATCATCTTCCAGTCGGCCTTCGTCGACGGGATTGCGTCCGTCCAACGCAAGCTCAAAACAGTCTCCTCTGTCTGCGAGGTGGGTGAAAAAAAGGAGGTGTAAATGTGTTCAGATGTGTCCGATTGGTACTAAAATGTGTCTGATCCTGTGTGTGTTTTCTTGTTTTTAAGGCTCTGCTGGAGAGCGACGGTGTGAGGAGAGTGGTCGGACTGGTGTTGGCTCTGGGGAACCACATGAACGGAGGCAGCAGAGTCAGAGGTCAGGCCGACGGCTTCGGCCTGGAGATTCTACCTAAACTAAAAGATGTGAAGAGCAGGGTGAGAAACTTTTTTTAGTCCACCACCAATGGCCTCCACCAATCACAGGGTGATGGCGTGCAGATAGTTCTGCGTCTTTCGTCTCCGGGGTAATCTAAAAATGGGCAAAGATCATCAACGGGCTCAAAGACGCTGTCTGTAATGGCACCTACCTGTCGTACCTGTCTACCCTACGTTGGCATTGCTTCACAGGCTCTGAGGTTGCCGCTTGGCTACAGTTCAGTTGTAATAAAAGGAAGATGAACTTAACAAGTTCATGAACGTGACAGAAACTGTATTTGTTCATCACTAAAACACACATCAGATTTGTCAGTGATCCCATGTACACCTTGAATATCATGTTTTTTTGAGTCTTTAACACATCTCCTGCATTTCTTCTCAGGACAATCGTATCAGCCTGGTGGACTACGTGGTGTCATACTACCTGCATAATGTGGATAAGGTACGAGCTGCTCTGTTATTGACGTATTATTGTTGCTTTGTTTGATTTACTCTGCATGAAGATGATGGATTTACATTTTTCGCCTATACACACATGAACATTGTTGGTATTTATCAAGTTCTTGGAGGAAGCTACTTTTAAAACCAATGATTGCAATACAAAATGAGTTGAGGGGGTCACGTTTATTATTATTACTACAAACAGACCAACATTTTGACCCTACTGTCTCCATCTGAGTCAGAAAGACATAAACAAACACATATATAGTCAGCCTTGAACAGGTATAAAACTGAGTGGATAACTGGTTTAACAGGATTTCAGATTTATTCGATGCAGTGCCATAGTCTACTCACCGATGTTGTAGTACTCGTGACCAATCTCAAGACCACTTTTTGAAGATCTCGTCTTAGAATTGACAGCATACTTGTCTTGGTTGTCTCGGACAAAGAGGACTCGGGAAAACACAGTCTGTAGTTATCGAGCAAACACCTGCATAGGACAGAAAACTAACGAGAGTTCGGGTCGAGGTTTTACCACAAAGTCCACGAGCCAACAGCTGCAAAGTTCTTCCGACAAATTAAACTCAAAAGTCTTGATCTTGTCTCTTGACTACAACTCAATGCAGAGCTTCTTATTGGATTCAAACTCTTAACACAGGGAAACTTTTTGGCCTAGAAGACGAACAGAGTTTGTTGTAGGTTGAATATACATGTGTCTTATTTCTTTGTTCATTTTGACTCAACACAATAAAACTAAAGATACATTTCTGATTGTTTTATTTCTGCTTGTATTGCACCAGAACGCCGGCACAGACAAGAGTGTTTTCCCTCTTCCTGAACCTCAGGACGCCTTCCTGGCAGCGCAAGTCAAATTCGATGACCTCAACAGAGACCTGAGACAGCTCGGACGAGATCTGACAAGTACGTCTCAGACCAAAGTCTTATTTCCCCTTCATCGGGTTATGATATTAGACGGTTGCACACACTCTGAGCAGACAGACGGTGAGCTTCGGCATCCCTGTCGACTGGGTGACCGGAATAGTCTCCTTGTGGTCATTTTGGTGTGTTTTTGTTTAGCAAACCTCAGCCAGCCTCTGTAACTCTATCACTCTGATTTCTAGAGGTTCCCACAGACCAGACCTCGGCCCAGTCTGGCATCGTTTTTCCTCAGACACCCTCCCTTTGCTCTCTCTCACAACTCACCACCCAGGTTTCCCATCAGTGGCCCCAGCCATTGAGTAACTGTTTATACTTAGGACTAAAGGCCTGCTTATTTGACCAAACTTCAGTTAGCTGAAGCTTCAGAACAAAAGATTTCCTCTCGTCTTTCTTATCCTCCTAGCCTGTTCTCTTCTTCTCTCACTAAGTGTGCCCATATGACGCCATTTGGCATGCCAGCTCAGCTAAACCAGACAAGTCACGTTGAGGACAATGCTTACTCATACATGCATTGTTGTATTCCCTATGTATACATGTGTTTTTGCCTGTATGTGCGTGTATTCAGAGACTAGTAGGAGTCTTGCTGCTGATACTGCCCTGGCGCCTTTCAGATCCAGCTTTTCTAATCCTCCTGCCCATCAGATCTCCCATCGTTGTGCCTTTGTGCCCATGTCGCCAGTGCACTGAGACCACAGCGTCCCACTTATGTAATCTCCAGACCTCCAGTATCTGCAGTGTATCTGCACGGGGCTCTGCAGAGATGCACAGATCCTTAAACCGCCTCGGCTGTATCACCTGGGCTCCAGTGTGGGCCACAGATGTGTCCTGCAGATAGCTTACTTTACCTCTCAACACAGCTTCGTCTTATCGGCGCGTCTACCCAAACCACCGTGCAATCTGGATTGCACGTTGCAGGTTCCTTTTGTTCTTCCTGTTTGAACCGCCCTCGTCCCTGTGTTTTCTGTTTGGTTGGTATGAAATGTTTCCCAACACAGTAAAAGGGAGATGAGTTTCTCTTAAGTCATCCACGTGAACCGTTCAGGGAAATAAGTTCCAAAGACTGCGTTACATTAAAAAGACCTCATTGTGTTTGCTTATTTATTGTAATAAGTTAAAAGTTTAATTCAATTACTACAGAAAACATATTTTATCTGATATCTAGCCATGCAGATTTGATTTGATTTATCCAGTTTTGGAGATCTTTGAGATTTCTTCCTCCAGCTAAGCAATTTTGTCTCTCCTGAAAATTAAATTAAAAAGATCACCAGCGATATTTATCCAGAAACTCTCCTCTGATTACTCTGAGTAACCAACAGTTTTCACTTGAACTGTTTATAGCTGAACTGATCGAGGATTTTTGTTATATGCATCGACACACGTAACTTAAACGATTGTATGGATTGTCTTAAAATATTGCACATTCATGGGCCTCAGAGGATGAATCTTATTGACTTTGTTGATGCAGTGAGTTAACCCTGCAGTGCCAATCTGTCAATATCTTGACAACTTCTGTGGATGAATTTCTATTAAATTTAATACATTTCCACAGGATGATTTGTAAGAACTTTGGGGAACGCCTTCATCAGGTCAAAATGTATTTTTAAAGGTCCAGTGTGTAACATCTAAAGGGATGTATTGACAAAAATGGAACATGATATTCATAACTATGTTTTGATTTGTGTGTAATCACCTGAAAATAACAACTGTTATGATTATGTTACTTAAGAATGAGACCTTTATATCAACATAGGGAGCAGACAAACCAAACACTGACTCTACATAGGACTTTGGTTTCAAGGCTCGTTTACTCTTAAAACAAGAGGGTGAGGTGAGGGGTATTCAGTCGGTCGCTTTGTCCAACTAACACACTGGACCTTTAAACACTTAAACCTCTGCAGGTGTGAAGTCAACCTAATGTAAGAAGTTGAAGTTCCCTGAACGTCCACTTGAGGCTGGCTACAGAAGTGAGTCAGTCTCCATAAGTCCCCATGTTAAAATGTCCAACTTTACAGCAGAAATAAACATGTTTACAGCCTGGTACAAAAAACTGTTTTCCCCGTTCATGACAACTGTACTGAGGGTGAATTTTTATAGAACTCACCTGTTCAAATTATATTAAGACTTAAAGTTATGTATTTGTTACAGCATTGATTGACAGGTGTGTGGTTGTTTGGGCAGCCAAGCTTCATTCAGCCAGCTCAGCCTCAGCTCAGAGTACGATCTAAACTAAGATGAACTTGGCAAACGTTATGTCTGCTTAATATCAGCATGATAGTGTTATCATTGTGAGCATGTTAGCTAAAATCAGCATCATTTACACCGTTTACAGCCCATTTCTGTTATTTGAATGTAAAACGTACTTTGCGAAGATGTTGTGTTTCCTTCCTGAAGACTCTCTGCGTACGTATTGTCTGTGTTTGGTTTCCTCGATAGGTTTTATGTCACTGTGGAATCTGACAGAGGTATTCATGTGATTTATGAGCATTTACTGAACATATCATCATCAAAACCTTAAACTCTCTTTAAAAAAAATTCCACCCTCACATCTGAAAGCACCACACTCCTCATCAGCCCGGCTCTGTTTATGTGAAGCTCTATAACCCTCTTCGCCCTGAAATAAGCAAACTTCTCTTGAACACAAAGGGCAAACAAAAGAAAGAAAGCCTCGCCACACAATGCAGAAAGAGAGAGATACCCGTCTCCACAGTTTACACAAATCCCCGAATGAACAGTATTCTTTTGTAATCTTATCTGGGAGATTGTTGATCGAGCGTCGGGGTAAGGGGGCCGGGGCTCGGCTCCCTCTGCAGCCTCTATTATGACTGGCTCTGCAGACTGGCTCCTCTGATTCACTGATTGGACGCAGAGCAACGTGGAGCCACAGACTGGCAGAGGACTCGAGGGAAAGAGTGGGAGTTAGCAGTCGCCATCTCTGAATGAATCTCAATAAGTGATATCTGAAGAGGAAGTGGTGCTGATAACCTCCTGCTCGGGCACAGGTGGAGCTGGTTTAGACGAGAACACCCTTCATCCATCATGTTATAGTTTCGTGTTAAAGCCAACAACACTGAATTTCTTCACCACACACTAAGAATGTGATACTTCAAGCAGTGTTCAGTTTAAAAGGGGCACTAAATTCAGTCATGGGGACAACTGCACATAAACTGTATAAAACATGGATGTCACCTACAGGTTTTTGAAGAGTCATTGTGAAATGTTGTGTGGTGGCTCTAGCCGTCGCCATCTTCCAGTCCTACCTCTGCCAGCTCCGAGCTAACCTGAATGACGCCTGAGTGCTCAACCCAGCCATCTGTAACAGCGACTGCCTGTCAGTCAAAGTGGCCACACTGTTAATTCTGCATAACTTTAAGCCTGAATAGAGACCAAATCTGTTTTTTCGTACCAGGCTGTAAACATGTTTATTTCCACACTGGCGTCACTTCACAGCCACGAAGGTTGCCGCTTGGTCTTGCTGATGTTGGGAAATGCATTAAACCTGGATTAATACGCCTGTTTTTGAATGAGTAGAACAGAATTTTACCCAAGAAAACCTCTAAACAATGTTTATAGTATTATATTTAGTATCATGTTTTGTCTTTCCTCCACAGCTACACTTACTTACTCCAAAAATTTCTAAACATAAAAACAAATATTAAGTGTATTCCCTCCATTTTCTTGTTTCCTATATTTCAGGATGTGAGAAAGACTTGCAGAAAGTTTGCTCTGACTCTCCCGAAGAACACCTGCAACCGTTTAAGGACAAGATGGAGGCTTTTGTTCTCAGCGGTGAGCAGTCATAGATTCATATATTTACTATATTTACCGCCATCAGTTCACTGTGTTCAACAAGGTGGGTTTTTGAAGGTAATATTCAATAGTGCAGAAGTTATTTTGATCTCCTTCAGTGCTTCATCTGGACTATTCTGTTGTCTGTTATTGACCTGAATATCTTCCTATTTCATGGAGTGTCTTTGGTATCTGTGTGTGTGTGTGTGTGTGTGTGTGTGTGTGTGTGTGTGTGGGAGATAGGATGGATTCAGAATAAAGGCTAGACACTCAGATAGGGATCAGGCAGATTTGGCAGTGACTGACTCCTGCCTGAGACACACAGGCACTGGGAAATATTCATCCAGCTGACACAGGCATTCAATTTAAGCATAGCATAGATGCACTGTAATTACCAAAATTCATGTCTTGTTTTTTAACATCGTCCCTTTGATGAAACGTGACACATCAAAACTTCACATGCTGCCTCCCCAAAAGAGTGCACAGTCATATTTAATGGTAAAACCTTTATTTTATACAGCATTTATTCACTGTATTTTCATGTCAATTATATGGCAAAAAATATATAATATATATGTAAAATATGTAATAAAATGCCAATCTTAAACACAGAGTATTTTATACTAATTATAATAATATTTTTTTACCTCTTAAAATGGTGTAAAATAAAACATGGGATAAAATAAAATCAGACACAGTAGTGTGCCTGTTATTTTGAGATAATGGCTCCGTTGTCCGAGATGGTTGACTGCCTGTATTTGACATGTTCATCAACATGCACCAAGAGATTATCACTGTGTTCCTACGATTATATCAATGACTATTTAATGATCTGATCTTTTGGATGGAGTCTGGACACTAACACGTTTACTTATCTGTTTCTTTGCAGCACGAAAAGAACACGCAGAAGCTTCCTATCAGCTGATGACTGTTCAAAAAAGGTTAGAGAGTCAAATGATGCTGTCATTTTTTGTACATCATACCAGCCTTCATGTAATTTATGATATATTTCTGATATAATATGAGCATGGACATTAATTTTACTATCTAAAATAATACAAGTAACACACAGAACAACCAACCCAACAACATTAGCCTGACAGTAAACGAACAGTTAGAATGTTGTTTTAGCAACGTGTTAGAGAGAAGCGTATAGAGAAGAGGATATTAACACCTGCATCTTGTTTTACTGTGTTTTTTAATATTCATTTTTTAAACTTCCTGTCTAGTTTTCAAGACTTGAGTCTGTACTTTGGACTGAAGCCCAAGACGGGAGAGAAGGACGTGACCGCCGGCCATTTCTTCATGCTCTGGTTTGAGTTTTGTGCCGACTTCAAGACCAGGTGGAAGAGGGAGAACAAGAACATCTCTAAAGAGAGGTACATGGTGTGCCTCTAGAAACTGTTTACCAAAAACAGGAAATTTAATTAGTTCCCAAAATGGAAAAATCAGATGGGATCATAATCTAATAATATTGATAATCTCCTGAAACAAACATCCATGATTGACTTGTTGTCCTCCAGCTTTGGCTGATCAGTGTATTTGTTAAATGCAAGAAATGTCACTCATCAATTGGAAAACGTCCAGTCAGTAACGTCTGAAGTATTGCAGATGACAAATGGATTGATTGAACTTATTTTATGTATTTACTGTGTTAACTTCTACAACGTCTGCCACTAGTTAATGGTTTACTCTACCTTGGACAACTTTTCTGGCTGAAAACTTGAATTTATACTGTAACAAACTTAAAAACTTTGAACCCTAACATGTTTTTTATAGATTAAAAGAGGCTCAGCTGTCAGTGAAGAGGATCACGGCAGAGAAGAAGGTGGAGACCAGAAAGATCAACCCTAACAGTCTGGTAAGACACGATTCAAGTTTCGATTCAAGTTTCTTCTCGATACATTTCCTCTGTGTGTTCGCCACCAGTTTCCTAAACTTGGTCTTGAATGTGCAATATATACTTTGATTGAATTGGTAAAAAGTTCTTGCACCGTCCTCAACTCAGTCATGATTTGCTCCCAACAGAAAGAGCGACTGCGCCAGAAAGAAGCCAACATGTCTTCACTTTGAGAGATCACACAACCGTCCTTACCGAGCTGGATCAGACTGGATCAGGGCCATGAGACCAAACCGATATTTCTTTGTTGAACTCAAGAGTTCTCGCGTTCATCAACTGACAGCTTTATGTTTTATAATTTGCGACCTAAAAAAATGTATTTTGTGCAATATGTAGACATTAGAGTTAGCTTTAACCGTGTATAGATTCTACTCAAATTGTAATAAAATCTCTGATCAGAACAAAATATGTGATTTCATAGCGTGGAAACTGTTTTATTTACAAGCAACTTTACAATACATGACACAAATATCATACACAGACATGAAATGAAGTGGCATTTAGCAGTGCAGGCTGTAAAAAGACAAAAAAAAGGGAAAGTTTTCAGCTTTACGTCCCACACAGTGGAAACAATACAACCATGCTTTGAAGATGCATGTCTGCAGCAAATATAATAATGATAATAATGACATTATAAACACTTACAGCCTGACTTAAAGCTTAAACATGCTCACACTGGCACTCAGTGTCAGCTGTCAAGTCCCTGCATCTCCAAACAATAAATCCTCCAAATATTTTCACACGCACAAAAAACCTTTTTGGAAGCACTGATAATTTACAAGATAGCTGGACAGTGTGATACATTATTAATGTAATTAATGCAAATTTCATCTCAGAGGGAACCTGAATCAACCACGTATTATTATTATTATTGTCTGTTAACAAAGATAGTGGTAAATCTCGAAAGGTTCAGGTAAGGAGGTCCTCACCTTCCCATTTTATTCTCACGTGTCCTATAAGCATTTTTTTTTTTTTTTTTTTTTTGCAAAGCTGCACTTTCGCTCCAAATTGAAGTGCATATGATCGACCTGGATGCGTTTAATCCGAATCTATTGTTGTGCAGCGGCACTGCTTTACGCGCTGGATCCGTTTCTTCCTGGTGCTGGGTGTCTGACCCGGGCAGTAGAGGGTGTAAGTGACGGTGCTGAAAGTTTTGGGTTTGCAGGCAGAGCAGGACTGAAAGACGTCCCCGTCCTGGTAATTATGCCTCGGGATGTAGAAGGAGTTGCACTGTCCGTAACAAAACCTGTTGATGATGGTGCGGCTCATACAGCCTTCCTCGTTGATGGTCTGCTTGAGCGGCTGCGTCTTGCACCAGTCCAGTCGAAGGTACCGACGCTCCGTGACGTGCAACGCCTCCTGACTGGACTCCAGCACTTCGTCAGTTGAGGTTACAGGCCCTGCCCCGCGGGAAATTAGTCCAGTGATGGCGGGTTGTTGGCATCTATCCGTATCGTGTGGGTTATACTTGTTTGGGTGTGGTAAAGCGCCTTGAAATGTGTCAGCATTTGTACTCCTCAACGGGCTGTGCAGCAGCACCAAAACTGCTGCAGAGATCAGCACTGATGTTGTCTTCATCACTAAAGCTGAAGGGGGAAAAAACACAAAAGTCAGACATCGATGGAGAGTTTTACGCACAGCTTTTACGCACGCATTACGCACCAAACACATTCAATTAAGGACCTCAGTGCCAGTTAAATAAGCAGTTAATGTGCTGAATTACCTTTTAATCTCTCACGAGAAAACTTGATCCAGTTAGACAGTTTCTTCTCCAGGTCCTGCCTCCTCTGTAGTGGCTTTATGAATAACACACTGAGGGCTTTCCTAAACTCTTAAGCTTCAGCAGAACACGCCCCTCTCTCCCCCTCAAAAAAAAAAACACCCTGATCCTCACTTTATCTGTCTGAAAGAGAAAAAAAAAACTCCAACCTTTGTCAATGCAGATAAATCGTTTATTTGACTTCACAGAACAAAAACATAACACAACAAATTTTTGTCAAGATGAAGTGACCCAAGACGGCTTTAGTGCTGCCTGTAGAGACTCAGATTACCGCAGTATGGTGTATAGATTATCAGATGTACAATAGTCGCCATGCTACAGTGAAGAGACAAAGCAAAGCTACTTTAAGCTATTTATAATTTCACTTCCAAGAATATCCAATCTTCAAGACACGGAGGTGATTAACGGGTTATATCAAGACATACAAAAATTAAATTTCAAAACTTCAGAGTAAATTGATCTGTACAGTCATGATTAATAACTCTCATTCGACATCCCTTCAAATCAATATATCTCTATACAACTTCTTATTATAATACAGTTGTAGATATACTGTACACTGCCAGTCAATTCTTCATATTTTAGCATTTTTGGGTTAAATGGATCAATCTCAGGTAATGAGACTTTTGACTGACTGCAGACTAGAAACAGTTTGATTTTTGAGCTTTAAGGTTAAATTCCAAAACAGAAACTATCAAAAGAAATCTCAACACAAAGTCCAACCTGTTCGCTGTTGATGAAGCTTTGGCTTCAGATTCAGCATTTTCTCAGTCATGAATTGAAATTTGTTTTATTTAAAAAGATACGTTGCGCCTAATTAGTGAACAAGACCGGCTAAAATCAACAATACAGTGGAAAGGAATTACACTGAAGTCACATTTCCTTTGCTCGTTAACCAAAAATGCTTTAATACGTTGTGTTAAAAACTTTTATCTGACAGTGTACTTTAATATTACAGTGAGTGCTGCAGGCTCAGGAGTTTAGGTTGTGGATTTGCTGGCAGCAGAGACGGTCGGTGCCTCTTCCTCCTCTTCCTCTGAGAAGTGAGGAACAGATTTTTTGGCGACCACGTTGTCCAGCCTCTGGCCCATCAAATACGGGTTCACGCTCTGCAGGGAGACAGATAAAAATATGAATTATTACACTGCAAATGTGTAGATGAAGACTTAATATATGACCATACACAACAAAATGTGTCACGTCAGATTTATCCTGCAAAGAAAATATCCCGTCACATCTAAAGCAGCGAGTTTAAGAGTACATCGCTCCCTTCAGGGGTACATCTCAGTAATGGTGATGTGGTTTCTCAGACATAATACTACAAAGGAAGAGGAAAAAGACAACAAACACTATACCCTTTTTCTTCTTTTTGGTCCTCCCTTCAGTTTTTGGTACAAAAGCTCCTTGTTCTGAAAGAGAACACACACACAAAAAAAAAAACAGTTTTCAGACATTAAATCATGTATCCGTTTCTTTATGGCCAGTCTCTTTGTTCTTAAATTACAGTCAACAAATTGCCTGAATGCCTTCAGAAGGGGTGATTTCTTCAGGCCAGACCAACCAAGATACAAGTTTTGTTTGATCTTGTAAATGGTAAAAGTCTTGTCTTCATTTTGTTTTTCATGCTTCGTGCTGTCGCCAGCATGAGAACCCAAAGCTGTGACTGCTGGGCTGCTTGTTCCCAACATCCAGAGAGGACAAGATGAAAGAGACTGAAACTAGATTAAATTCTTATCACACTGCTTCACCTCAACACCCGACGACAGTCTTACTCATACTTACATCGTATTTCTTTTAAATATAAACCTTGAACCTTGGTTTGAACTTCATCTGTTATCCCTGCATACGTGCCTCATATTGTGTCTCAGAGATGCTTATTGATGAAGTATTTGTGCATGTTACTAATATTCTGAGTCATTTAAACAGTTGTTGGTTAAAATATGATTTGCTGCTTTCCTTACTGTAATCTAAATATATGTGGACTGTTGTTTGGACAATACAAAGCAACTGGGAACTTGTAAGGAACATTTTTTCCTCCATTTGATCGACCTATGATTAAAAAAAATAATCAGTTCCAGTCCTGCTTTGTACTCACCCACTTTGCCAGGGCTGGGTAGTCGTGCTCTGGGTCAAATAGGTGCTGGTGTTTCTGAAACTCTCGGCTGAACTCGGCCGTGTCTGGAGCGTTTTCCAAACAGCCATCAGCTGCTGTGAATGTGGTGAGCCGGCGCAGACAGAGAAAACGTGTTGATTAGGATTGTTTGATTGGATTCATAGATCAGAAACAATTGGCAGTAACATTTTCTCTGATTTTGTGCTCAGGGTTTTTACCGGTCTTTCCCAGGGGACAGGGGTTTGGAGGGTCTGGGTATCCGTGGTCATCACTGAAGTCTTTGGGAACGTTGTCACCTGTCAGCTCGGCCACAATGTTGGGGATGTTTCCAAAGGGGCCTAGATGCTGCAGCCCCTCGTGAGCACCACCTTGTGGAGAAAAACAAACACTGCGGTCACCACAGAAAGAACAGTACCACCAGCTAGAACAAAGTACAGGCATCAGTGAAGCGTTTACAATTATGTAAATGTTACATAAGAGTGTTTTCCATGTTACAACAACACTAGCTCTCATCCTTTACAATGTAACCCCAAAGAAATGATAATACTCACATTCAGCATTTGAATAATGATCAGTGAGTCTGCTATTCATCCATTTCACCATTTTTTAAGCACAAATTAGATAGTTGGACAGTCGGATAAAACAAGTCATTCTAAGAAGGCTCTGGTTAACTGATGTGCATTTTCACTATTTACCATTTGAGAGACAAAACAATCATTTAAAACATATTTGGCTGAATAATTAAGACCGCAGAACTGAATCTTATATTATCATTTTCTGAAGAAGCTGTCCTCTCTGGCTCGTCTCTATATACACACCCTTAGAATAGTGCTACTACTACTACTCTATGTCTATAACTATAAGTACCTAAGATTTAACACTGTCCCTACAGTGACCTCAGGACAGGTGCTTGACCCTCTGTGATGTGGCAGAACAGTAAGATAAGACTCATCACTTCAGCACATGGTGGCATCAGGCAGCTGTGTATTATATGTGAACAGTGATCTCCTCACATGATTTTTTGGGGGGGCTAAAATATCTTTCTTCGTCTCACCAACATGTCAAACACTTTAAATCCACCCAACATACCCTGTATGCTCTGAGGACCGACAATGTTGGTGGCCTGATGTGCGGGATACTCCACCCTGGGCCGAGCGATGCCTAGCTGCTCCATGACGCCGTGCAGGAGCCGCTGGATGTCGGCCTCAGACACCTGATCCGCCGTGCGGGGGCTGCGAGCTGGAGCTCTGCCGAGCTGCAGGCACAGGAAGAGGCCGAGCATCGATAACCGCACAGCCGAGCCCATTTCTGTAATCTGCGGGGAGGAGAGGGGAGGGGGGGAAAAAAAACACAATAGATGAAGAGGAGTGTGCAAACACAGCTGTATGATCCTGTTAGACACGACAGGTTATTAGATATTTAAGATTTTATAGGATGTTTTACAGTCAGCTGTTATTAGAAACAGTAAAAATACATGATGTGTTAATGGAATAAAGCCTCAGTGCGCCACTCACTGTGTAAATAGACACAAGGCCGATGTAAATAGTCTATAAATAGCCTACATGACATGTCTATGAAACAGAAAAAAACATCATTTATAATAAAATGTGTATAAGGTCACATTAATTTGATTAAATGGGATTTTATTGCATAAAATGGTCAAAAATGATCCAGAAAATGAGCATCTGTGTTTTCTTACCGTATCCGCGCTGATGGTGGACCTGCCTGCTGTGCGAGACCTCTGTGAAGCTCACCACAATAAAAAAAGTGTATTTTCGGTTTTCAAAATAAAAGCTTACCTTACAAAATTGATTAAAAAGATGATTTTAAATCTGTTTCACGCCAAATTTTCCCTAAATTCATTCTGATTAAAGTTAAAGTAACATAAACGTAGATTTTAAATTGTCTTCTTGTACTAAAAACAAACACTTCGCCTTCTCCTACTTTATTCTGAAGGGTGAAAACATTATTTCCGTTGTCATTATAGCTGTGCCATTATGAAACCCTGCAGGATGCGATCCGCCTCACTTCACGGTTGAGATGCAGTTGCTAAGAGACCAAAAAAATCCTCCCTTCTCATTGGCTGTTAAATTGTGCCAGTTATTTGTGCAGGTGGCTTAGCAGCAATGCGCTGAGATAACACAGTGTACACAATCAACACAGCGTCAATGTGTGAGAGAAAAGACCCTGCTGTTATCCCATCAACGTTTGACACCAGTCCATCTTCAAACTCCTCCATCCTGCAACCCTCGTCCATTCAACTTTACAATCAGTACATCCACGATATGCAATAAACCTGTCGAAATCTATATCCGTATATTAGTGTGGTCTAGAGCAGGTTGTTTCTAATCTTCTGCAGGTATGTGCTTTAAAAATGTTTCAATGTAGAATCCTGAAGTTGAGTTTGAATCTTTTGTTTGCATTAAAGATAATAGTTTGACAAGAGTTAAAATCTGGGGAAAATGAACTTGGTTGCAGATCCGTGAAGACGTTTACCTCTCATCCAAGAGGCTTCTTCAGTTCTGACTGACCTAGTGGTGGAATCATTAACCAGAACTACACCTTAGAGACAAGGGACACTCTTATAGTGCCAATAATGTTCGCATTAGAGGGGACGACAGGTGGCTTGAGAGTGGATGTGTTCCTCCATGGAGGAGGAATCCCAAACCTATAACGCTGCCTCTGACTAAACAACAACAACAACAACAGCAACACACTCGGCCTCATGTAACTCACCGGAGCTCAGATAACATTAACTCAAACGACAGGAACAAACCAAGTGGAAACATTTTTTCCTACCTATGCTAAATACCTGAGTTTCCCCATCAGTCAGTCAGAACTGAAGAAGTCTCTTAGATGAGAGGTGAAACGTCTTCAGGGATCTACAACATCGCCCCAGATTTATCTCTTCTTAAAGAAAGATGACCGGGACGACTGAGAACCTTCACAGATACCAAAGATAACCGATATGGAAGGTGTTATATTTACCACAACCATGTAACAGCTATAAGTACAATATGTGTAGATATGAGAAAAAAAACATTTATTCACTTGATATAAAAGTACGGTTGAACTTCCATACACCAGTCTTGATGTGAAATAAATAATCAAATACATAAATTCATTAAAAATGTAGAGCGTTAAAACGTGAATTAAAACACCAAACCACCATAGAAATACAAACTGGTCTATCACAGATCACAACCTAAAAAAAAAGCTTCAGTAACATGGACTAAACCACGTCACAGTTTAATATTTAATATATTATAGTGAAATACGTCTTCTCCAAGGTGTGAGCTGCAGTTTCCCGACACCGGTGAGCACAGGAGAGCTGCCTTCATGTGGACCTCGGGTGAACCTCGAGAAATGACCCAAATGCAGATCTCTGTGAACGAAGAACAAAAACCAAATAAGAAGCATCAGATTATGTGTATTAGATTTGGAATTATGCAGTTTTTAAAACACAAAGTCACTGAAAAACTGTCGGTACTACACAGGTTCAGAATAAGTTACTTGTAAAGTTCATTATTTTGTTTTTTTACCCAAGTTTCTCTAAAACTATTTAAAGAGCAACTTTGGTGTGATGCTATATTATTCTCTGTATTTAATATATAATGAAGTCTCTTTAAATTAGTTCTAACAAGAAACAATGCCAGATTTCACATTTCCCTGCTGTCTAACTGGGTTGACACTGTAAAGTAATGTCCTGTCAGATTAATACTTTCATAATTCACCTTTTCAGTCTCTCTTGCGGAGTCTTGCATGCCTCTTTTGGAGGGCTGTCCATCAAAGCCATTGCAGGTTTGGATCCTTGGTCTATAAAATAATTTTAATATCATTACATTCTGCATCAATTCCCATTCATTACCGCCTGTTTCTTTATGTCATGTTCACCTGCACAAGGCATACAGGTCCTAAACAGCTGGACGTTGGGGAAAGTCTCCAGTCCAAGGCTTCTCCTGAGGGTCTTTATGCCTCCTGAGGTGGATCCTTGCTCCTCCTTGGGGGCTGGAGGTCTGACCTTTGGCCTCCCTTGAATCCAGGGCACCGTCTTCACAGACTGCATTACTTTGAGTATTTGAAAGAAGTGAAATAAAAAATGCACATGGAAGGCTTTAAGTTAGTTAAATGGCTTCCATTTTATTTACCTCTGAAGCTGTGTCTTTTCCTGTGTCCTCTCTTTGTGTCTTTCATAAAGTGGAAATTCATCAGGAACTCCATACTGTCCATGACAGCTTTAGGGACCACACCTAGCGAATGTAGTGGAGATGTGAATGTTTTAGATATGCAGTCTGCACAAATACACTTTAAAGTTATAATTTCAAGACAAGACGATTGGGTTATTACCGAATAAGTGAGGATTTTCAATGAAGGTGCGTAGGACCAAAACTCTGAGCTCAAGTCGCGCTTCAGACATCTCTGCCTTGTTAGGAGGCGGTAAAAGACACGGAGTGAACACTGTAGCGAGGTTGGAGGTGGTCATCAAGTTTTCAGTACATCTGATAGAACACATGAAAAGAAATCGTTATTTATCATGAAAGTTTATAGAGCCACATACAGAGGTTTGTTCTCCACCCAACACATTGTCGGAGGGCCTGCAATGTGTGTTGCAGAGATTGTAAAGCTAAACTTGTGATTTTTGGCATTGTACATAAAAGTTATTCACAGCTAGCTGCAGCTCATTTACCAAGATTAAATCAAGTTTAGCTGTTTATACTGGTCATCTACTCCAGTTCAAACTGCTGTGACTGAAGTATTTCCATGTGCTCTGAGCATTCTTTGTCTGCTAGGTTTGAATTTCCCGTCGTCAACAGAATCAAACCTTTGGGAGACTTTGGAGAGGAAGTCAAACAGGTAATGCAGACAGGAGGAGTTTCTGGCAGGTAGCAAACAGGACAGCAGCTGCAGGGCTGAAGTCCTGTCCTTCAGGTTGGACATCGCCTGGGCCTTGAGCAGTGCTGCATGGAGCTCAGAGGGAAACAAAGGCTCTGGAAGCTCCCTGCAAAACTGTTTGATGAGAGTTGCCACGTCGTAGGGTAAGGCTGTGGACAAACATCCCTCACCACGGTTCAGCTTGGCCTGAAACAGACAAGAAATTGTATCTTGTCAGAATCACTGGGTGATGCTTGCATGTTTATTCACACATCTGACACAAGATGGCGCCATTTCTCAAGAAGATAGACCACAAAAAGGTTAAAGTCTTACCCTGAGGGTCTTAATGCGAGGAAGAGAGCCTGGTTTTCTGAACAGGCCTACAGTCCCGACACGCTCCAGAAGAAATGAACAAGCATCGACCAAAAAGCTGAGACACAACATGTTAAATCTTTGACTTTTTTAAATCCTGGATTATATCATAAACTTCCTAATCCTGCTACTCCTACTCACCAGGGCACCAGTCCAAACTCAGGGATGTATCTCCTTGGTAAGTTCTCCAGAGGAACACCAAAGATCTTTGCCCCACCGATGAACAGCCTCTCCTTCTTCTTCTCAAAGCTCCTCACAGTTATCCCATAAAGGATTTGAAGGTGAAACCGGATCACGTTACCATCTGTGAACTTCATGATTTCACTGAGAGATGTCCAAAAACTACACAGTTCAACAGCCTTTCACTGCGACACCATAATCTTTGCTACTCACTCTGTGAAATCACTGCTCATCCATATCACCTGTGCCACAGGTGACAAGGAAGTGAAGGCAAGGTGTTGTGTTCAGGTGATATGAAGACAGTGGTACATATGAGCTTTCAACTTGAATATAACTTTCATCTCTAGATTTACTCAAGTGTTGTATTTAAGTACAGAGTTGAGGTATATGTAACTTCTTTGAGTATTTAATTTTATCCAAATTAAAGGCAAATATTGTGTTTTTTAAACTTTAACAATTTTTCATGCCCCTCATGTCCAGTGAAAGTACAAATCTTCAAATCTGGTGATTCTAAATTTGATTTAAAGCAACATTAACTTTTCTGCCATAACATATTAGATTTAATATGATCTGGAACACTGATCTGTAGCCAGGACAGTGTGCTCCGACTCAGACCACTAGGGTAGTGTTGGTGTTTGTACCACAGGTGTTATGGACCACCGGGAAGAGGAGCAATTTACAATTTACTTTGTAATTATATGATTTAATTAGAGTGGTTGTTTTCTTCTAGTTGTGAGGTTCATGTAGAAGAGAGAGATTTCTTACAGGGTCAAGCAGCACTTGTCAGAGGGAGGCGTCACCAAAGCTGAATCAACAGATATATATGTTCAGTGTTTTCCACATGTATATTGAGGCTCCAACACGCCTGTTACTGTTAAAAGCTACTATTTTTATTACAACGGTACATGTATATACAGCAAAAGGAACAGTAGAAATACAGATATGGAAGGAGGAGGTCTGGTGCAGTTGATGTGGGGTTGTTGGCTGGACAAGGCTGGAGATTTAGAAGCACTTCCTGTGGACGATGGAGGGGCCAGCCTCATCGTACTCCTGCTTGCTGATCCACATCTGCTGGAAGGTGGACAGGGAGGCCAGGATGGAGCCGCCGATCCAGACGGAGTATTTCCTCTCGGGGGGAGCGATGATCTGCAGGGAGGGGAGAGGAGGAGCAGAAGTTGGTACGGGAACATTTTTAATACATGCAGTCAACTGGATTTAATCAGTTAGTGCTGGTCTGTTAGGGCTCACCTTGATCTTCATGGTGCTGGGGGCCAGGGCGGTGATCTCCTTCTGCATACGGTCAGCAATACCAGGGTACATGGTGGTACCACCAGAGAGCACATTGTTGGCGTACAGGTCCTTACGGATATCAATGTCGCACTTCATGATGCTGTTGTAAGCAGTCTCATGGATACCAGCAGACTCCATACCTGGACAGGTAAGAGGAGAAAGGTGAGTGTTCATTTGAGTCTTTGAAAAGGAAATAAAAATCTCTCATTGGCCACTAGGTGGCGTAAACTCACATGAACTGTTTCAAGTCCATTCACATGAAACATAATCCAATTTAACTATGACTTGCAGAATGTGTGGCGCTCACACAGAGTAACCGTAGCTGCTGAGAGTTGGTTCAGCTGTCATGACTCACCGATGAAGGAAGGCTGGAACAGAGTCTCGGGGCAGCGGAAACGCTCATTGCCGATGGTGATGACCTGACCGTCGGGCAGCTCGTAGCTCTTCTCCAGAGAGGAAGAGGAGGCAGCGGTGGCCATCTCGTTCTCAAAGTCCAGAGCAACGTAGCACAGCTTCTCCTTGATGTCACGCACGATCTCACGCTCAGCTGGCGGGAAGAAATGTCACAGTTTAGTTTAGACACTGGCCACTGTTCAACAAAATAAATAGTCTTGCTTCAGATAAAGATCCCATTTTTTCCAGTTAGCTGTTGGGGCCGTCTCACCAGTGGTGACGAATGAGTAGCCACGCTCGGTCAGGATCTTCATCAGGTAGTCAGTCAAGTCGCGACCGGCCAGATCCAGACGCATGATGGCGTGGGGCAGAGCATAACCTTCATAGATGGGGACGTTGTGGGTCACACCATCACCAGAGTCCAGCACAATACCTGTCCAGAAAGAAGCAGTTGGTCAGTGTGCTCATTGATTTGAGATGCTGCTCAGTTAAGGAGTTTAAGTCCTTGGTAGAGACTCACCGGTGGTACGACCGGAGGCGTACAGGGACAGGACAGCCTGAATGGCCACATACATGGCAGGGACATTGAAGGTCTCAAACATGATCTGGGTCATCTTCTCTCTGTTGGCCTTGGGGTTGAGGGGGGCCTCAGTCAGCAGGGTGGGGTGCTCTTCTGGGGCCACACGGAGCTCATTGTAGAAGGTGTGGTGCCAGATCTGTTTAACAGGAACAGGGGTGTAAAAGTTAGGGGACTGACTTCTTATAGTAGATGTGGAATGGCTCCGATCATTAATATAATCTCACCTTCTCCATGTCGTCCCAGTTGGTGATGATACCATGCTCGATGGGGTACTTCAGAGTCAGGATACCTCTCTTGCTCTGGGCCTCATCTCCCACATAGCTGTCCTTCTGACCCATACCCACCATCACACCCTGAGAACAAAGCAAACACATCTCAGCATCTCAGGAACAAGATTCATCTTTCAGAAGTCCTTCAGAAACTCGTGGCCCTTTTTAGTCTGCCTACCTGGTGACGGGGGCGTCCAACAATGGATGGGAAGACAGCACGGGGAGCATCATCACCGGCAAACCCAGCCTTGACCAGGCCGGAGCCGTTGTCGCACACAAGGGCGGTGGTCTCATCGTCGTCACACATGTTTGGTCTTTTTTGGGCTGGCCTTCTATACGAGACAGACGATGGAAACACAGGCAGAACATTAGCATGTGATACTTTATTTACATCAAAACACTGAAAATGATTTGCTTTTTTCAAGGTTCTTAAAGTTTCATTTGTACTTAAGTCAACCTACCACATTTGTGTCTACTATTTCCTTTTAAAGTCTAAGTGGGAGATCATTACCAGACAAAACCATGCAAATCTGAGAGACAATGTAGCACCATGTTCAGTATGAAGACACCTCTGAGGGCTCTAATCTCCTCTCTGAGTCTCACAGCTGCCTGAAAAACCAAAACAGGACATGGCTCGACCCCCCCATGCACACTCATAGGTCTATTTTCAGCCTCGGGGACCAGCCTTGTCACCCTCCCCCTCCTCCGTATCTCATCGTTAAGCCAGAGCCAGTTAACAGCTGAGGCTGGTGTGTCTTTTGACAAGTGGCCTGGGTCTCTCCTCAGCTGTCGCCACCATAGTGCACCCCTGTGTTTAGAGCCAGACCATGTGCTCTAATCCTTCCAAGGATCTCTGACCACAGTCTACATCCCAAGTGGGGAGCATCCTCTACTTCATACAAGCTTCCCCATTCAAACCAGCATCAGTAGGTTCAGTTTGAACTGTCTTATGGCATTCTGTGTAACATTTTCATGAAAGTCTGCACAAAGACAATGATACTTTGTCAGAACTGTTTTTCGTAACTCTGAATGACCCAACTATGAAGTTACTACTGAAAATACCTGGAAAATCAAACATGCCTCCCTTCTGTCCCACCTTTGAGGTTTCCTACAAGACAAGACTAATACATAGGGGCAATATTTCTCAATTTTTTATACGCGTCTTTGCAGGGACATCTTATTCATTATACTTAAGTACAACTAAACAATCATTCCAAGGTAGTAGTACTTAAAATGATTTTAGATACACGATTCAGCTGTTTTCATAGTGTACCATCTTGCATTTAAATAGCTACTAATAACCCAGAATAATGACTTCCATTACTTCAACTACTTTTTCATTTAACCAGAAAAGCCTCAATGAAATTAAAGATAAACAGACTAGACTTTGATTGAAGTTTTTAGCTTCTCACAATGTTATAGATACTATTTTTCATCCCTGCCATGAAACTATTCTGTGAAACACACTGAGTTATCTGGTCCTCTTTGGTATTTAAACTGTCTTTTTCCAGGTTGTATCTAATCTGACTTAGAGCTTCATGCCTGCCACTCCACCACAAGTATCCCATCCTCGCATCCTAAACGTCAAAATCTGTTCTAGTCTGCAGAGTGAATGAACTCCTTCTGATTTCTTCATCACCACCAATTTCCCTTTCCCTCCCTCTTTCTTCCATCTCTCTTATGCTCAGCTCTCATCCTCCCATCAACAAAACATGAGACACAAAGACAGAAGCATCTTTAAACTGCAAGTAAAAAAAAAAAATTAAAAAATCCAGAAATATGTCCTACAGCAGCAGCACCTATTCATCCCCCCTGATCCCTATGGTCCAAAAAGAAAATAAATAAATAAAAACGGGAAAAAAGGGGACTCACCAAGTTGTAACCACAAGACTGGAGTTTCCACTGGGACAAAGGGCGACAGTGCAAGGGGGTCCTTAAATATGTGCAAGCATCATGAGGCTGGGAGGCTGGGGGGCTGGTGGGCGGGCTCAGGAGTTCACACAAGCCCAAATTAAGTGATGCCTGGCAAAATGGTTGAGTAAAATGGATCCTGTGTCAGGGACGCCACCAAAGTGGAGAGACGTTGCCTTGGAGATTAAAGGCAATGGACAAAAGTAAGGAGTAGTGGATAGTTTCATGCAGATTTTAGCCTGGATGTTGGGTAATAATTTCAGTGTGACTATCCTTAGTGTATCCTCAGTGTATCCTTAAATATCATTATGCACATTGGAGACAAATATATATAGTTTGTACATTAGAATTCTGTATTGTCATTGTATTTTACACCCTTTGTGACAGACACAATATTATCAGCTTGATACTGTACATTCATATTCCTGGCTCATGCATAGCAGCATGTTTCTTCCACTCATACTCTGTGGAGCTGCCCTTCAGGTCCCAAAGGATGTGTTAATATGACTAAACTCAAACAGGGCAATGGGGATGTGGGTGTGATGGTAATCTGAGATCTTGTCTGAGCAGTGTGGTTAAGGAGCCGTCTAAGGGGACCTTCCTGTGACAGTCTGCCAGTGTCGTGGCATGTGTGAAGAGGGAGGGAAGCCAAAAACACACCAGACAGCTGAGAGGCAATATTGTAAGAGAGGGTGGTGGAGGGAGATCCAGACCTCCAACAGACGACAGATCCCCGGGATGGCCTGTGCAGGCAGCACCGAGCGGCGGCTCTGAGCTCTGATTGGCTCCCGTGTCTCCTTTTAGGGGAATGGAGTGTAACAGGTGCCAGTGGCTGCATGTTGCCACAGTCTGCGGCGAGAGCTCAGGCTCCTTATTCGTCACCCCGCACTGCCCCCACAGCCCTGTCAGGCCACTCTGAGGGCAATAAGAATGTAAATACCCCCCCGACACCATCAACACTTTGAAATATTCCATTTGTAGCCATGTGCTGTAATGTACCTTGTAGACGCTACTAACCTACTTGTCTATTTCTATTCCAGGCTTTTACATAATAAGACCTTAGTCATGTTTCTTTGCCAAATGATGAACTGTCACAAAGTATTGGAAGAATTTCTTGGAGAATCATCACAGCCTTTAAAGGTTTTATGTCTTATAATGAGGGTCATGTAAAAATCACATGACGCAATGATCCAATTTTCATCACAATCTTGTATCTGGAACTAGAGTCAGAAAGAAAAAAAACTGCTGAAATTATTTATTTATCAATGAATTATTGAAATAGTTGCTCAGTCATTTTTCCATTGATTGAACAATCAATTAATCAACTTGTTTCAGCTCTACAATGTTCACAAATCAATTATCTAAAGAGCGGATACAACATACAACAACGCAACAAGCAATAAGACAATATAGGGCATTTGTAGAGCGTAACGGACGTAATGATTGTCAGTGTAGGTAATTTAAATTGAGGTCTTTGTGTACTTCCGGTGGCGATGACATTACCTAAAAATATGTGCGATCAGTTCAACTACAGAGAAATACTGTGAAGAAAAGTATTGCTGAGTTTGAGTAACTGCAAGAAATAAAGGCATGTACGAATCCTGTATTGAAGTTTTACTTACTACACATGGATTTTGTGTGGTCATAACATAACTCAACAGGAGTAGTAAGAAGTAACCCTAACCCTAACCCATTTTAATCTGTAAAGTAACACTGCAGTGGTGTACAAGTATGAAGTCGAATGGGATGGAAATATTCAAGTAAAATACCTCAGTAATGTACAAAAGAAAGGTGTAGGATTTAGTCGCATGTTGTGGTGTAGTTACTGTTTGCAAGCCCCTCCCTTCAACCTCGTCTTCAGAGCTTCAATGAGAAAATAGGTTGGCCACGAAATAAATGTGAAAAGACGTATTTAGAGCCGGTATTTAGTTTGTCCATTCTGGGCTACAGTAGAAACTTGATGGTTTAACATGGCAGACTTTCTCTAGATATAAAAGTCTCATTTTAAGGTAACAAAAACATACTGATTCTTGTTATTTTCAGGTGATTATACACTAATGAAAACATAGTTGTGTATATTATGTTCGGTTCCTGCCCGTATTCTGTGAATAAAGCCCCTTAAATCTTACACACTGGACCTTTAAGTACAGTACTTGATGAAAAAAAAGTAAGATGCAGAGACCTCACGTTAGTTTTTGGATGAAACCGGTGCTGCGTTTTGTCAACGAAGCACTTTTTGGCCTGTCTTTATCACCAGGTCTGTATCAGGATGAAGCAGATTGTGCCTTAAACGGCTCATAGTTTTGAGGGACATTCGTCCTTATAAGGGCATGTAGGAAGCACACGGTTTGTCTGTCTTGACAGCTGCCCCCTCTGCATTTCACCCCCCACCTCCTCTAACACACACATATGCACACACTTCAGCAGCTGTTAGCAACAATTGCTTTTTAACAGTCAGTCCCGTTTAGACAGTGGGTTTGTTTATCATTGGTCATACAATGTCACAGTATTCAGTTTCAAGTTTGTGCAGCCCTGATCTCCTCAGGCAGCTCATTCTATAGTCTTGGATCCTTGAATGCAAAGGCTCTGAAAAAACCTTGAATCCTGCCATTCACGTTGATGTACCTTACCTAAGCATTGTTGCAGATCATGTGCGCCCTTTCATGGAAACTGTACTCCCCTGATGGCAGTGACCTTTTTCAACAAGATAACACACCCTGCAACAAAGCAGAATAGTTTGAGCAACACAACACAAGTTCAAGGCATTGACTTGACCTCCGCATTGCCCAGATCTCAATCCAGTTGAGCAGCTGTGGGATTTGATCCATGGAGGCCCCATCTCACAACTTACAGGACCTAAAGGATCTGCTACTCATGTATTTGTGCCAGATACCACAGCACACCTTCAGAGCAACAAGAATGATGCACACGAGGATAACTTGGGGCAAGTAATAAAATCTTAAAATCAATTCTATAAGTAACAGGTAGCCATTGTAAGGAAGCCAGAATCGGAGATTTGTGGTCACGTCTCTTTGTCTAAGGAAAAATATGTTTCATTCATTCAGCTAACTAATTGCCCGATTACTGATTGTCATGTTTTTTTTATTATAATTACCAAACATACTACAGTTGAGTACAGTTCATAAACAGCGACAGCGACAATGAACACGCCGTGCTGTCCTTGGCACCAACAGCCGTTCTTGTAATGTGCCACATGCCTGCTGTAAACAGCTGATGGCTCGCTGGTGTTTGACAAACTGCACGCTTGTTGACATGTTAATCAGAACAATCACGTCAGCGGCTATTTTGTGAGTCTAAATCATTATATACAAGGGTGAGAAAGGATATGTAGAAATGTGACAGCAGACAGCGTTTTTTCAGGACTACTCCATGAATTTGAGACCAATTTCAATGTTGATATTTGACAAGCCAGATATTTTCTGATACAATCAGGAATAACTGATTTTTTCGGGTCGGTCTCACATTCTCCCAAACTCATGCTGGTGGTCAGATTTTAAACGCCTACAGATAACACCACAAATACTATACGCCCAGAATTAGTCAAAAAGAATGTGTTTACCCAGGTTTGTGTTACTGTCAGCACAGTCTGTTGTCTGTTTATCTGCTATCTATTATGTCTAGGAAGGCAACGTTCAGTTCCTTCGACCCTGGTCACCAGAGTGTTGAGATAGGCTGGGATCTACTGTTCTCAAGCAAAGCCAAACAACTACTACTGCCGAGGACCTCAAGGCCCACACGTGACCCCGTGTAACCTAAGGATAGAAAAATTCCATAACAATCATATTTTAAGTTGATATGGCAAGTAAGCAATCACATCCAAAAGTTATAGAGAAACATTATCATCCATTCTGGTCAATATTATCTCTCTTTCTCTTTGGTCTAAACTGCGTCTGCAAACTGTTGCAACCGAAATCAACGAGAGTGGAACAAAAACAGTAAAATTGCAGACAAATTGCAAAAGCAAACATTTTTGATAAGGATCCCTTAAATTTGGATATTAAAAAATACAGATGGGAACATTTTACAACTTAAAAATAAACTTGTACTATCTGGTGGACAGACATAATTCTTGGTGTTGACAAATGTGCTATTCAAATTCCTTTACTTCACCTTTCAGCATCCCGTGATATTTCAGGAACTACAGGACATGCACCAGTCGGCTTAGAGGTTTACTATACATGGCCAGAGACGACCAATCATCCATGGAGCAGTTCCCTTCAGTATCACTGCGCTCTGAATGTATGACAGGGTGTGTTTTACTGAGTGCCGAGACCTGTGTGGAGCAGACACCATCAAGCACTGCCAGCAGTTTCTCAGATAATGTCAGCTCTATAAATATATGGGGTGCTTTGAAAGTTTCCATGTCAGCGCTCCATTGTCCTGGTCCATGAGGGGATCTACTGGCCCACAGGTGTGTGTGTGGGCTGCACTAAATACTATAGTAACACCATGTGAAAATGGTAACACAGAGCACACTTATATAATGTTATATAAGTCCTTATAGCATAGCACTAAGTGGATATATCAATATAAACAGGATGTAAATGTAACCCTAAAATCCTAAAGTTTCTCTTGGAATAATATTTTATCAATGGCAACATGGCTCCCTTATGGGTGCTACAACAGCATGAAAGAACTAAAATTAAAAACTGTGACAGTCCAGTCTGGAAATGAAAGCACAATTTAATGTACCAAAGTGTATCGTAGAATTATTTACACTTATTTACACAATGACAATGGGCTGTGCTTATACAGTGCCTTTCTAGTCTTCTGACCTCTCAAGGCATTTTTACACCACACATCACATTCATCTATCTCACTGTACAACTACACCGACAATGAAGATGGCACAGTGTCTTGTCACAGATAACAGTATCTCGTGCATGACTTAATGCAAGAACAATATCAGAATCAGAATAAAAAAATACTTTAATAATCCCAGGGGGGAAACTATTTAGATTATTAGTTATTATTATTAACACATTATTCAATATGTTAATTTATGCAACTACTAAGGTGTTTCAATCATCATAATTTGAGTTATTCATGACGTTCATGTCTTGGAACAGGACAAAAAACTGACCAGTCACCTAAGTGCATGTGTATTCTGTTTAATAACAATAATAATTTACTAAGAAACATTTCATCATTACTTTAACACGTTTGTGTTCCTTCAAATCAGCCCCTTAGGCATTTTGTATTTGGAAATGTTTGGACTAATTTTCAATCATTTATTTAGAAAAAAGATGTGTATTTATCATGTATGCATAGGCACAAATGGTGAATACATGTGAATTCACAATTCATCAATGTGTAGGATTTAGTGGCACCTAGTGGTGTGTTGGTTGCAGACTAACCCCCTCCTGCCTTTCATGAATGGGAAACTATGGTGGCCATTGAGTACAGCAAAAAACAATTAACGCCCAGGTTATCAGTGTAATTGCATTAATCCATGTACCCTTACCAGTAAACTTAAGTTGTTAAGGTAGAGAAATTGGTATTCCAGTATGTTTAGGCTCATTATGTTTAAATTGTATCCATTTTAAGCCAATAAAATAAGAAATAAATACAGATTTTAGTATTTCACCTCCTTAGTTTTAACCTGGTAGTGTGTTGGAGGCTTTAAAACACCACTTACAGCTTAAAGTTTGCTAATACACCACACAAAAGTATAAATGAACAGCGTTTTCCATGTTTGTTATTCATTCCATCAGTGGACAGGTTACGTAAAGTAACGTGATAACGTGTTTCTCGGCGAAGCGTATGATTGGCTGAGCCATAGCAACCGGAGTGAGTTCATAGCAACGGAGGATAAAAACGCAACACAACACTTTTTATTCTCACAAATGTTGAATATTAGAGCTTTAATGTTTAAGTTTCAACTTTAGTAACTACAATTATTTAAAAATGGGCGACAAAAAGCGTCACAAACGTGTTTTTATCAACGAAGTCGACACGTATTCATCCAAACACATCGCTCAGGTAGGTGGACGTGTCAGCTGATGTTTGTGTTGTTCATGTAAAACAGCTGACTGCGGTAAATTAAATTTCTGACCCGTTCAACAGTTTTTATCGACCTGTGCTGCTGGAGAGAGCTCCGAGGAGGCTGAAGAAGAAGATACCCCGGCCTCCTCTCACCCTGAACCTGCTTTTCAGATAGTGGGGAGTGTGTCTGCCTCCAACCAGGATGAAACACACAGCTTTCTACACGAACTGTATGCGGTGAGTCACACTGAAAATACAGATTAGATTAGATTAGATTAGATTAGATTAGATTAGATTAGATTAGATTAGATTAGATGAACTGACAAATACAGGTAGAGGTGGAAAGTATCAACATCATCTACTCTTTATTTGAGGTACTATTTTATGCATCTAACTTCTTTTATCATCTTTATTACCCTTATATATATTATTATATTAGTGCCAGACCTGACATTTTTAATGTCATCTTATCACTTTTATTTCCCATTTTAGATATATATTTATACATCTTAATACTGTTCTGATATTCTTTTGTTTATTAACTTTTGCATTTTTAATTGCTCTGCCTGTTTTCTGTGACTTTGTCTTTGTTGTGTTTTATTATTGTACTGTTCGGCCTTCTGTTGGTTACTATATTATATATTATATTATTATTATTATTATATTATTATTATTATGAGATATTATTATAGTATAGTAGTAGTAGTCGTAGTAGTATATTGCTCTTCTACTCCACTAAAGCAAATATTTGACATCTTAAGTTAGTTACTCTGCAGCAGCACTAAATCACTCCAGGGTAATCAGATTACTTTTATCTGCTAGATCTAATAAGTCATCAAGTATTTTTTTGCTACTTTTTCTTTTTGCCTCTGGTCACTGCCCTGTTATTATTCTTCTCTTTTTGATAAAACTGATTAAACTTTAAGTGTACTGATCTCTTTAACGTAACGATAGTACATTTATTTAATTACTGTACAGATTTAAGGTAGGTTACTTGTACTTGAATGCTTTAATTTATATATAATAATAAAATAATGATATATAAAGTCATATATTTACATTAATGCATGAGTATTAATCTAATCATATCATCATCAATCATACCATGTACTATAGCAGTCGCAGGAGCCTTTTTCTGCATTGTGTATTTTTAATATTTTAAGTACATTTTCCTGATTTTACTATTTTTGAATGCACAACATTTACACATAATCAAGTATTTTATATTGCAACATTGCTCCTTTTAAATGCTGCCATAACAAACCCGGACTATAACAACTTGTTGTAATGTAAATAATGTTCAAGTCACAGACAATGTGTAATTGTATACATTCTCTTTTGGTAGGCACCAACTCGAGATGAGCTTCTTGAGCACCTCCTGGAGTGTGATGTAGTGATCTACAACATCTCAGAATGTGCCACAAAACAGCAGGTTGACGAAGCGACATGGGCAATCGAAGGTAAAGGGAGTGAGCAATATTATTGGATAGATCAGCTTGGACCATTATCCACGACAACCTAAGAATGTAAGTCTGTTGTTGTTTCATGTATCATTCTTGTACTTCTTCAGCCCTTCATGCCGAGATAGAGAACTTCAAGTCTCGGAAAATTTTCATCTTACTCTCAACCGTGATGAGCTGGGCCATGACCAAGCCGCAGAATCCGGTGAGCCTGTAGGAAGATGTAGGCAAACTCTCGACCTATCACATGAATAAAAAAAAACAAGCAGTGTGATTATAATTTCTCTCTTTAGGAAGAAACAGATGTTGTGCTAACAGAGGAGGAGTTCAGAAGAAGAAGGCCGCATCCCAGTTTTAGAAATCACCATAGTCTGGAGAAACTTGTGCTCAAACTGGGAAAAGTTGTAAGTAAACCACTGGGATGAAAAGTTCAGCGTACTCACAAAGTATTCCAACAGAGTAGGAGCATCTGTACAGATACATCTATAAAGCCTACACTAGAAAAATGACTGTTAACTTCTTGATTTTCCAGAAAAAGACAAAGCTTACTGGCTACGTTGTAGCTTGTGGTCTTCAGTACGGGAAGGGAGAGAACCTATTTCAATACTTTTTCAAGGTAGATATTAATATGACGATTACTCAGTAGACGTCTCAGTATCCAGTATACTGCAGGCCAGATTCTAAAAAAAATCCTCTTTTATAAAAATGTTTTTAAATTTTCTAACAGGTGTCCTGGTTGATGCAGCTTCCTAAAGTTCCTCTATTTGGAGAGGGCACAAATTACATCCCCACGATTCATGTATACGACCTTGGAGGGTGATTTTAATTCACTTTACTTCTACATATACACAGTACGCCATAATATGTCGGGTTTTATGGCAGAGGTGAACTGTTTTTATTTTACAGAGTGCTCCAAAACATCATCGAACACAGACCAAAGTCAAAATACATTGTCGCGGTTGATGACTCCAAGAACACTTTAGAGGATATCGTAAAGGTGACGTTGTTACAAACATGAACGCAGCAATGCATTAAAGAAAATGGATTAACATTATTGGAGATAATTATCCTTGTCCTGTGACTCTTCAGACGATAAGTGATACACTTGGACCAGAAAACCTGGACAAAGTACCAAGTGAAGAAGCCATCGCCATGAAGGCGTTTAAGGTACAGTATATTAATATTTAAAATATAGCCTGGATTATCACTCAGTGCACATATTCTGTAAATATTTCTCCATTTATGTTTTCGTGAGAATACAACCGAGAGTACCAAGAATAATAGAATATATATAGATATTGGTATATATATATTGTATAATATATATATATATATATATTAATTAATATATATATATATATATAAATAATATATAATATATATATATAAAAGATATATATATATCACTGAGAGAGAAACCATCTAATGTAGTCTGTGGTTGTAATGAACCAGCCCTCTAAAACACATCATTACATATTCTAGCAGTTAATATTCAGAATAAAACATACAGTGCTGTCATTTCAGCCAGAGGAGCTGGAGTACCTCTGTATCAACCTCCGCCTGGATGCTTTTATCATCAGAGACTCCTTCAGTCTCAACTGGGTGTCTGAAACTGGGATGGTGGCAAATATGGAGAGCATCGTGGAAGAATACAAAGACACCAGGCAGTTAATTGTGAGTGTTCGAGTCCTCCAAATAAAGACAAATACAGTCAGCCACAGTTTAATTGTGACATCCAGTTGGTGGCAGCTACATACAAGGCTCAAAGGCAGACACTGATACACTGGAACACATGTTCAGGGCTCTGAAGAGAAAGTAAAGTCATCCATACCGATACAAACCTTAATTTGATGCATAAAAGTTGTTTTGATATCAGATAAGAGCAACTATAATTTTCTTTGTTTCATTTATTTCTTTAGCCAATCAGAATCTGCCTGGTTGGACCTCCGGCTGTGGGTAAAACCACGGTGGCAGAGAAGCTCTGCGGTCATTACCAAATACACCACATCAAGATCAGAGAGGTCATAGAGGACAAGATCTCTCAACTGGTCGGTGAATCAGTTTTCATCTTTCTCTCACTGCTGTCTAAAGGAAATATACTGCCCTCTCTTGGAAGTTTATGCTGATTGTTCATTTTTTTCTGCAGAAGGAGATAATGAATGAAGCTGACCCTGCATATGTCAGTGAAGAGGTAGCTGTTGCTGCACAGAAACAACTGGACAACCTGAACAAAAACATGGAAATGAACGCCGGTTAGTTACAGAACCACAGTCCAACATAACAACATCCATCTTTTAGATACAGATTTGGTTTATTAAGAAGTATTTAAAAGTTATGGTTTGGATGTTTGACTACAGCAGTCTTTGGATTACTTCTGCCTAACTACCATAAGAAATTAAGTTATTTGTTATTACTCCATAATCTGTGTGAAGGAGACAACTGGAGTCAGGTCTGATGTTTAGTCAGTGTGGGAAGGAGACAACTGGAGTCAGGTCTGATGTTTAGTCAGTGTGGTACTGTGGCTGTTATGGGATTTTTTTAAGAAAAACTCTTGAATAAGGAAGACTGGATTCAAAGTATCAAAGTTTAAGTTGAATTTATTATTCTTGTACAAGAAGGAGCATTTAACAGTGCAACATACAAACAGGGTTACACAGAAAAGGCTCCCTGAGGAGCTCTATCAGTAGGTTCTTATACATTTTTTTAAAATGGGCTGCTTCGGACTGATACAGTTAATATCGTAACATCCTTTTTTGGTTTTCTGCTCAGTAATGAGCATTATGTTTCATATCTAAATGATACCTCCCTAACCTGTCTCTCTTGTCCTTGTACTATTTTTATAATTATCTCTCCCTGCCAGCCACAGTAAACACATGCCAAATAAGGGAAATGAATGAGACATGCAAAAAACAGGACACACACACTCTCTCTATATATGAGTTAAAACATCTGCACCCCAGTATAATCCTAATTTTTATAACAGTGGCCTACTTAAAGTTTTAGACAAGTTTAACCACAGGAACACAAAACAACCTTTGAGGCCTTTGTTTTCGGTATATCTGTGGCTGTTGTTGCACAGAGAATCTGCCTTCCAGTTTCTCACTTTGGGTTTAATCGACTGTGTTGGTTCATCAGGTCGACTGGCTGATCATCTACTTTTTGAAATTTTGAAAGAAAAGTTGAATTCAAAGCCGTGCAGGAACCAAGGATTTGTTCTCGATGGCTTCCTCGAGACTTATGAGCAAGCAAAGCTCATTTTCTCTGGTAAGTTTCATCCATTCATTTAATTACTCTTCATCTAATGTTTGGCAATATTGATTAATCTAATGTGTTGTTTTTGTCATCAGATGAGGACACAGAGAACGATGATTTGATTCAAACACCTGCGTGCAACAAGAAGATCACTCCAGGTTCTTATACATCAACTAACTTACCAAAAGCTCTTCAAAACACAGTGGCTTTCTTTCTTATTCTACTTGTTTTATGTTTTGCAGAGCATGTTTTTGCCCTGAACGCGACAGATGATTTTCTGACAAAGAGAGTGCAGGGACTTCCACAGAGCGTGGCAGAGAAAATGCGCTACACCCAGGAGGAGTTTGTCCCTCGCCTGACGAGATACAGACAACTCAGCACCGCTGAGGAAACCCTGCTGGACTACTTTGATGAGCTTGAGATTCACCCAGAACATATCGGTACCGTCCTCAGAGCTGGATAGTTCATATTAGACCACAATAAGATTCATTCAAACTACAAAAAATGAAAATGAAAAATGTCTCCTCTGACATTTTTACCTTACATCTTCTTATTTAACTCTTGAAAAGGAAGCGATTAAGAAAATGTCACTGTCAAACTGTTCGTTTAACGAAGAGGATGAACATGTTGGACATAATGTTTCCTTCAGTCTTTCCTTTTCCAGCATCTGGCATATTAGAACAGACAGCAGTCTGCCTTTAGTGTGCCATAAATCAATCTCTTCTGCAGTTAAGTAATCTAACAGACCTCTTGTCAGTATGACCTCATGTTCAGCAGAGAGGCCAATCCACTTCGCAATGGCTCTGTTTCTTTACAGTAACCTATGACTTCTGTCTCTCCAGAGGTCACTACCTGTGATTCAGAGTACAAAGATGTTATGAAGAAGATCACCGAGATGGTGGGGGTTCCCAAAAACTATGGGCTGAGTCCAGAGGAGCAGGAGGAGGAGGACAGAAGGAAAGAAGAAGAGAGGAAGCAGAAAGCAGCTGCAGAGGTCGCGGAGAAGAAACGCAGGAATGAAGCTGCACTGGCTGAGATGGCTGCTCAGTACGAGGAGTGGGTGAGTCGAGAGAAGAAGTCACGTTAAACAAAGTGTGCCACAGAAAGGATGTATAATCTAAAACAACTTCACTGTTTGTGAATTATCAGCAGAAGAATTTGTCCGAGCTGAAACGACAGGAGTACGAGCTGCTGGAAGCTCACGCTCTTCCTCTGAGGAACTACCTGATGAAGTACGTGATGCCCTCACTCAGCGAGGCCATGTTAGACTGCTGCAAGATCAAACCAGAGGACCCCGTCGACTTTCTGGTATTCACACAGGAAACTCTCTGTAGTCAGGGCTTCTGTTAAATGTGACACGACACATCAGCTGTGTTTTGTTTTTACAGGCTGAATATCTGCTACGCAACAACCAACAAGAGCAACAACCAACCTGAAGAGGAAATGTTCCAATGCATGTCATTAATTCACATTTGTTCTACAGTAATTCATATAATCAAATGATGAGTACAATGAGAAGAGTGCTGTGTCAGTGTTACAGACTCATAATAAATATGAATAAATTTAATTTGAAGGTTTGGATTCTGATTCTGTCATTCAAGTCATTAATCTGCCTTGCCCTTTCATTGTGCCTTTGCTGTCATATGAAGCAGAGAGAACGAACAGCACAAAACTAAAACTGTGCTTCAACATAATATAGAAAACACACAGGAAGAACCAAAAATAGATTAAAACCACTAAAAACAAAATATTCAGTATGAAAAGAAAAACATGTTTTATCTCTTAATTATAGGACTCGGCTCAATGTCTGTTAAGAGATGGTTCGTTCAGATTTCCACTCAGTACAGATCTGTCCTCTTCGAGTCTCCGTCTGGTCTGTGACTCAGCTCCCATTGTGTCGAAGAGTCAGCACTTACTGGAAGAAGCTTGCTGACTCTGGTCTGAATCCAGCAAAGATGTAAACACAGCAGCTCTTCAGATCTTTCCACAAAAAGCCTTCAAACAAATTCACAAATTAAAAGAAGTATAAATTTAAAAAATCCTTTTATTCACTGTGTCTTTGTGGCCTAAGTGAAATGTGGCAAATTTCACTTAGGCCACATATCCAATTGCACAGACTGAAATCTGCTGTTTCAGCACTAGGTGGAGCAGCCATCTTATGGAGAAACTTCACAGAGAGCTGAGAGCACTTTGATTCAAGTGTCTGTTTAAGTGTTTATATTTTTCTCAGCTCCACCTAGACAAAAAAAGAGTTCTCGTCTATTACTCGCCTCGCTTTTAATAAATTATCCTGTCTGTGAAAAGGCCTTTGTTCTGATATTGTTATAATATGCATCACACGGTATAAGTTGTTTTTGAATATTAAAGTTAAAACTGGTGTCTGGAGTTTGCTTTGTAGTTTGTTTGTGACTGAGGAGCGTAGAAATCCACCAGTTAATTAGAAGCTGTCTGCAGGCTCGCTCATATGGAAAAGAAATCATAACAAAAGCGCTTCCTGTCACGCAGTCACTTTATGTACAAGGCCTCGCCACAATGAATGGTAAGAATTGTATTTTTCAAGTGATTAAAAGCTGTAAAACTGCATAATTGTTCCTCCTGTAGCTGTGGGAGTGACAGTATGTCCACATACTGTGAAACCATGTAAAGTTCATTTACTGGAGGTCAGGTTACCTCTTAACCCGGTAAGTTATCCAAAGCAGCCGACAGAGCACAGGTGTTTTCACTTATTTGTCTGGTGGCATGTACAGACAAAGACAGATAAAGATGAGACGGCTATATCACAACTCACACACATCAAGGATCTCAGGTGATCTCCCATAATTCAATGCTGAGCTTCACCCACCTTCAACATGTCCATGTTATTTATACACACATATCTGAGGTATCCACATCAAAATCACAGTCTGGTCCTTTGAAGCTGCTTTAAAATTGATCTGGAACTATTATCAGAGCAACAAGTTCTTCAGAACAAACCTACAAAAGTGCAGTTTATTGGAAATTAGCTGGATCGTGACATGTTATGCATATTATATTACATTTTCTCCCATATTCCCTTTAGGGTTAGCATTCACTGGTGATTTCTAGCCATTTGAGAGTTATTCGTGTGGAAGCATTGTGCAGCACAATGTAGAACAACACCCTTAATGATGCAAGAACACAAATAAACACATCTTAATCCTTTAAATATTCTGGTTCCCATCTGCGTTCTATTTATTTACCTAAATGAACTGGAACCAGCTGTGCTCTGAATGCAAAAAGAGTTTGATAGCACTTAATTTGGCGAGTTTATTATTTCTTGTCCATATGTATTGTAAAAGCTGATACATAAGAATGCATTAAATGATTGATTCACAGTTCAGTTTGGGTTATTGTTACTCCACTATGAACCTCTAATAGTTTCCATTCGGCTACCAAGAAGCTCCAAGTTAACTTACTTTATTAATCCTCATGGGAAAACTCATTTAACACCTCAGTAAAACAGTTTGTGGACTCAAGTGCATGAATTACAGATAAACCAGGTAAGTTGTTTTTCTTCAAAGCATGTGCTGGCAAAAAACAGGTAACCAAAAGGGCAAAATGGTCAATCATGGGTCATGACAAGAATAAGAGGACTGCTAGAGCTGGGATGGTTCATTGGATGATCGGTCAGGAAACGCTTGCTCAAAGTTGGTAGCTGATGAAGAAAGATAGAGCAGGTGTCCAGGTGGGTGTGAAGATCACGTGATGGTGAAAGGTGTTAACACACTGAAGACGACTGCTGCAGGATTAAAAAGGAATGACAGTCTCTGAATGATGGAATGAAATACTGGCAACAGAGACTGTAATTTGCAAGAAAGCAAAGGGTCGTCCCAATCAGTTGCAATAAAATTGTTGGCAGTGACGGAGAGGCTGAGTGGTCTGGCATGCAGAACAAATTAGGACAGACTTCCCATGCAGGGAGCAGGTCCAGCTCTGTCACATGACATTTCATTTCATATTTTTATGGAGAGAAATGATGAGATGTCCTGCCAAACACGCAGTGTTCCCTTACTTCTTGTTTTCAATGTTTGGATGTGTCATTTAGCTTTTTACTGGAGCCCAAAGTTAGCCGAGCCCTTCGTCATTCCCAACATTTTACTGCTTTAAGAGGAGGAGATTTTTCTGCCTATTAAGAGTTGTTTTTCCTACTATGCAATGGAGCAAGTTAGAAGTAGAAGCTCTGATGTCTATTTTTTTGGTAGATTTTTATTGTCAACGGATTCCTCAAAGCATTAACACAAGCATTTTTGTTGACAGGTGTCCGGAAGTAGTAAACTCAATCCATCTGTGGGTCCAGAAAAAGTAAAAGAAATGCTGAGACTCTATAGTTGTGTTGGGAAAACATGAGTCATCAGCCCAGATGGTCCAGTCTTCCTGCCTCCATCATAATGAAACTTCTCACCTGTTCCAAAGCAAGCTTGTAAAAGACATCTTAACAAGCTAAATACAGTAAACCACCTACAGAGTTCCGCTATTGTACTGCTAGTAGTACGAATCACTCTTGGCTAATGTGCCTGCATGTGCCATCCAACCACTGCAGCTCATTCAGCTCAGCAGGTCTTCCACCTACCCAAGTTCTCCAACACTACACCACCCTCTGCTCTCTGTGCTGGCTTCCCGTGGCTGCTGAAATCCGATTCAAGACACTGGTATTTGCCTACCGTGCTACAAATGACTGCAGCCCATCCTGCATGCAGCCCACGCCTGCTACACTCTGCTACTGTTTGCTGTTTGTCCTGGCACCACAAAGGTGAAACCAGCACCACATTGAGATCAGGTCAGCAAAAACCATCCAACTCTTCCATCGCAGACTAAATCATCATCTGTTCAGAATGAAAAAAACAAATCAAAACAATAATCCTCTCTGTTACTGAATGTAGCACTTGGAGAATTAACAGCAGATCAGCTGATTGAGGTGAAGCTGAGGTACTGGCATGGTTCTTGGATTTTATCCACATGGTTGAATGCACTCATTGTAAGCTGCTTTGGATAAAAGTGTCTGCTAGCACTTCTCTTACTACTACTTTTACCTTACTATGATGAATATAAAACAGCTATCACAATGTTATTATTACATTTACTAAATAAAATAGATTAAACGTGTAAATTAAAGTGTAATAATAACAAATACAGCAGTATAAATGGCAAATACTGGGGTTTACTCTTTGACCTCTATATGTAGCAAATGATTGGGCAAAATGAAGTCATGGTTTTAGCTTTAAAGGACCGTACCAATAAATTAGTGGGTATCCATGTTTAAGCTCATCACATGTACTAAATGCTTTTGTAAATGCATTTTCCAACTTCTAGCCATCCCTTGACTTCCACTCATTTATCAGAATGTACATTATGAAAATCTATTAGTATATTCTTAAAGGACCAGTGTGTAAGAGTAGTTTAGTAGCATCGAGCAGTGTAGCTGCAGATTGCAACCACTCACCTTACCTTTCTAATCATGAAGGAAAAACTATGGTGGCTGTGAGATGTGCACCAATCACAACAGGTCCTATCTAAAGACAGTGTTTAGTTTGTCCATTCTGGGCTGCTGTAGATATGTTACGCTTATGTATACACTAATAAAAACATAGTTATGCATATTATTACACACTAGATTTGTCTGTACTTTAACTCCATTGCCATGTATTTATAATACAACACAGTTTTGAGGTTGACTTTGTACAGAAGTGAATGGAAACCAATGGATACAGCAACAATATGAAAAACATTGCAGCAATTTGATTTATCAACCAACATTTCTCTCCAGAGAGACATGTTTGTTGTCATCATGCACATGAATTTCATAGATGTCAGAATAATTTCCTTAAGGGGATATGTACTTTGGCACTGATTATTTGGAAAATAAAATATACTAGAGACAGAATGAGAGCCTTTTAGTCAGTGCACAGAAGGTCAGCCAAACAATGCATGCATGTGACATGTGTCTACAGGCAGGAATACAGTGTAATATGAAGAACAAAGTTTCCTTAGACAAATAAATTACAAATTAATATTTAATACAGTTTCAATGAAGCTTTTCTTTCGAATTTCCAGTATAATCAGTGACAATTTACAAAGTTCCTTCCATGGAACTCTTGAAATTATTATTAAACACGACAGACCTGTAAAATAAAGTGTTTTTAAACCATACACGTCACTGCTAAACCACAGGAATGCACATAATACAATACATAAATGTCATCCATGTTGGATTTGATAATAAAAAAATAAGGGACGGTCTCAGAAGCCTTTTCCCATATGATGTATTAATAAATAATAAGGAAAAAACTTCAGCATTTGGCCTCTACAACCCAACATCTGTCCCAACCAGAGGTCACTGTCTGGTTTACCATAATGGCCGCTCTCCAGTGGAAAACCTTTCATCCAGGATGTATTAGTGAGGACTTCCACCTGAACAAGCGAGGAAGAAAGGTCTCATTCTGTGGGCGCAGGGCGTCGGCTCGACCGACTCGACCGACTCGAACATTTATGGTGGAAACATCGTCCTCCTTCCTCCACTCTTTTTTGACTGCCTTTTTTTTTAAATTCACATTTATTTTGAGTAATTTTACCTTTGATTGTTACCTAAGGTTGAATCGTCATCCTCACGAGAAGAGGATGATCAGTGAAGGTAATACTGGTGGCTCAAGTAGAAGTTGTCAGTGATTCATGTGTGTTCTTGTGTATAGGAAATATGTTGTCATCCTTTCCACAGTCCATCCTCCACCTACAACAAATGACAGACTAAAAGGAAAGGGAACCATTTTTTTCTATTTGGTCCTGTAAAATCATGAGAATTACCCATGGTGCCAAATGGTCTGCTCACCGTGTATGTGTGTGTGTGTATATTTGTGTGTGTGTGTGTGTGTGTGTGTGTGTGTGCGCGTGCGTGTGTCAAATAGTCAAAGTGAGGTTTATGGTTTGGTGGTCTTAGTTAGCCATGTTGTTTTATCTGTGCTGCTTCCAGTCACAATAACCCAATAACCTCTACCACCCTTGTAGTGGTCACACACACACACACGAGATGGAAATAGCATCTACCACCCCCGTGGTGGTCACACTAACATCTGCTGGTGGTTGAAAATGCAAGAAGAGGACCACACACACACACCTACACACACACCATGTCATGGATGTATGTGGACAGGGAAGTGCAGCGAACCATCTCAGTGTTCATACACAGACACAAATACCATGGATACCATGAGTACTCCTGCATATATCGTCAAGAGAGACGTGATTTATTGTGACCCCATGTGTCGGCCATATTGACCTCCCTCACACCAGAGACACATCTTCATGTGCGCACACACACTTTTTACTAGGCTGTGTTTGCTTTTGTTGGATAATGAAACTGACGTGGCAGCCTAAAGAGTGCAAGTGTGTGTGTGAGTGTGTGTGTGTGCGCTTCAGATATGCTTCACTGTGCATGCAGACCAGTCACCCACAAAGAGCCCAAAAGGTCGACCCTCATTTGTTACGATTTCGAAGGCAACATGTTGTGTCTGCGTGTTGCTGGTGAAGACATGATTACAGCAGTTTTTCCAAATGATGTTATCCACATCAAGACAAGCGTAAAGGTCTGCAGCCCAGCGACAATAATAATTACTGTGATACGTTGTAAACAGCCCAGCAAAGGGAGACGTGTTACAAAACATTGTGTGGCATGATAATCAATCATCCTCAGTACAGTTGTCATGAACGTGGAAATTAGTTATAGAGACCAAACCAGGATGTAAACATGTTTATGTGTGCTGTGACATTTTAACATGGGGACTTATGGAGACTGACTCGTTCTGTAGTGGACGTTTGAGGAACTGCAGTTTTACCCTTTCCATGTTGGCTTCATCTGCCAGATTTGTGTCCAAGTTTCTTTCAACCAACATCCTTTTTCATCTTGACAGACAGAAAGAACCCCAGACTATTCTTAGCCAGTTTCTTAATCTCGTTTTGTTATCTCTTTCAAAAAAAAAAAAACAATCTTAGTGAGACTGGTGGGCACTGACAGGGTTAGTAGACACGCATGATTAGACACCACAGCTTTTTATCTTTCTATGCAAACATGAACGAATCCAGACTCGAACTGCAACGTGGTCCAATCAATCATTACTCCCTATGATTGATTAAACAAAACAAAAAAAAAGTGTGTTTCACAGCCTTGAAGAGGTTATGATAATAAAACAGGTCTGGATCATATGATAAAAATGCAATGTCACTGGTTCAAGTCTTTGTTTCGTGTCATATCTACACTAGTGCTTGAAAGGCTACAATGCCAAGATATAATAAAATAATTCATAGCAGTGATAAAAAATATCTGAGCTGTGACATTTCAGAAAAAGGAAGGAATAAATTACACCTTCTCACTGTTTAAAACACAGTTACCTCCCATTTTCTGTCAGTTATGTCTCTGAAATATGATTAAACTAAATCTAATGTGAGGAATTATTCTTTCCTTCCAGCACTTCCACGTTGAGTTGGGGAGTGCATCATATTTTAAAGTTGAAATACAAATAATCCATCTGCTATATTACTGTTAAAATATAATAAACATCACATTTCAGAAAGAACATCCTCCCCCTCAAAACGTTCTAATTCCTGCCAACTTTTGGCTGAACTATTTTTAGGGCCATGTTGGAGATACACTCAAGTGTATAAAACCTATAACGTGCCATGTGTGGGTCAGGAAAGTGGAGTCAAATGCAGACACAAAAGATTTAGTGAACAAAAGGTAACTTTAATGACCTAGAGAGAAAAAGCATGCCCAGGTTCACGCCTCTGCCTGTCACCTGGCTGACACCACACCCAACCCCCATGCCTCTCCCAGGTAGTGGGCCCACATGACAGCAGCTCCATGTCAAGTTACTGGGTCTGGCTCTAGAAGGGGGCCCCGGTTTCCCTACTCCAGAAGATGTAGTTCTCATAAACATCCATCTATCAGGGTCGCAGGAAGCTGGACAAGTTCATTACAGGTACATTCACCCTCACATTCACACCTATGGCCAATTTAGAGAACAGAAAGGCCTACTTTAAACCATGAACCTTCTTGCTGTGAGGCAAGTGCCGCCCTCTTAATAAACATCCATTCATTTTCTGTAACCACTTATCCTCATCAGGGTTACGGGGGGCTGGAGCCAATCCCAGCTTACTTAGGGCTAGAAGCGGCAGCTCATCACAGGGCACAGAGAGACAAACAACCAATTAACCTGTTAAGTGCATGTCTGTGGGGAGAAACCGGAGTACCCGTAGGGAACCCACGCAAACATGGGGAGAACATGCAAACTAGCCTGAGGTTTGAACCAGGTACATTTCAGGTTTGATTTCCCTGCTGTGGCTCCACCAGCTTTTCCACATGTAGTTTACGATCAGATGACAGACTTATTAATAACGTGCAGCTAACACATACCAGGTGATGCTCTGCAAGTGAAATCATGTGACATGAGTTTCTTCCTCTCATGCACACACTGTTCAATCTGGCATCTGTTTGTGCTTTTGCGTGTGATCGTCGGCATGCGTGAGTTTTGCATAATGTGTTTATGACTTTGTGGTTATTTACTGTAAGAGCACGGCGGGATGTTTTAACTCACTCATTGGCAAATTAAACGCAGCACATTATTCTAAATATGGTAAACAAATGAGACAAAGGGGGAGACTGTTTGAGAAATATGATGTGAAAACCACATCTACCACTAATCTGTTGTTTCCTCTTGCATGCTGGACGTTGCTGCAGCGCCTGAATTCCGAACAGTGATAGGAAAAATAGTTCAAATATGTGTACAGAGAACAAAAATCCCTCTTTCTGCTTCCATACACCCAGCCAGTTAGTATCGTCTCTGACCCCTGCCTCTGATGTGGCAGGTATGATCATTCATTTGCTACATCTTCAGCGTAATGAAGCCTCTGTAGATCAGACAGAGTCCAAAAAACGTTGGCCAACATGTCCTTTAATCCTCTCGGTGCATCAGTCCGAGTGAGAGGAAGTGTCAGCACCTCTACTCGTGACTTCCCAGCAGGCTCCAGGGTAAACAGGCCCTCTAGATCAATCACAGCTACAAAATATCTGAATGGTTTCCAAATGCTAATGGAAGCCAGGTCTGCTGAGGAGAGAGAGAGAGAGGGAGAGAGGTTCCTGCGAGTCTGTAAAAGGGAATGTTTTCACAGCGAGAAGAGACCTTTTTAAATATAAAGAAGAAGGAAAATGGGATCTGTGATGCAACACAGAAAGAATTACGTGCAGGGTTACCATTAGCCTTTCTGTACAATGGAGTCTCGGTGGAAATCAATCATCCTGAAGAATTGAAGGGTCTTCTGGATGTGAATCCTTTGAGTCCTTGAGGATTTAGAAGACTTAGGCTTAAATACCCCCAAAACCATTTCATAAATAAAAGGATCTGACTCTCTAAGAGGACAATCATGTGTGCTCTCTGTGTTTATACCAGCGCACAGGAATGTGTCGTGTAGGTGGGTGATTGCGTGTGACTTGCATGTTTGTTTTTCAGGCAATGACATTATAAACATCCCATAATTATCTCTGATTGCCTCTGGGACCGGGGACAGCTGCTATCACTGTCACATTCACAGCTTCACTATAATCTGCTCCCCGTGGAAATAATTATCTGTGTTGACATGGATTTGTTTTGTCGACTCTTGTTTGTCACATTTCAACACGACTCTTTTGCATCCAGATATTTAGTTTCTTTTCAATGACATGTCAAGTTTCTGTACTCAAGTACAAACACAAGGTACTTTTCCACTTTATGCAGCCTGTCTAATTCGCTGAATCTGATTTTGACATTTTCAATGATTCACTGAAGGATTAAGTGTTCCTCTACGTGTTGAGAAAAATCTCCTTTCTCTTGAGATAAAGATCTTTTGAAAACAGTCTTGGATAAGCTGGACAATAAGTCACAAAGCTGAAAAATGGGTTGTTTTTCTAAGTTCAGGAAGATTTTATGAGGTGATCTTGACTATGTTGCATTGCCGTAGATTAAACTACCCAACAGTAAAGCAATTAAAATTAAAGCAAATTAAACATCTACAGCAGTAAAATGCAACATAAAATAGTAAATGTTGCTCTTTTACTTAAGTAAACTTCTGAACGCAGGACTTTCACTTGTAGAAACATTGTAACAGTGAACGGTCTGAACACTTCCACGACTGCAGGCTGCACCTTCTCACTGTGTAGTTCATATTGATGTGACACCAACACATAGCAAACATCACATGTGGTTTACCTATACAGTAGATTATTAAATGTTACTCCACACTAGCGCTGTTACAATATCAGGTACGATTACCCACAAGAGGTATTACTATCTGGATAACTTTTCTAGGCTAGAGTTGAGTAAATAAACTTTAATTAACTCCTTTTCTTCTACGTCCTGTCAAATGTTTTACATTATTAGTGGTCTATGGGCAAATTAATTCACTTTTCCTGTCCTTCTCTAATTCTCCACATGTGCAAATAAAACCCAGAAAACCAAGTAAATTTATACACGTGTATGTGTGTGTTCACCAGTGTTTATGTTTAGTGTGTGTGGGAAGGGCAGAACAAGAGTACGGAGAAACACAGGAGGGTTTTTTTTTTTTTTTAATTTGTAATGACCAACATCCCTCCTCCGGCAGAGCTGCTGCGCTGAATCAACAAGGCGCTGCTTCCACTGAAATAAAACAGAGAACGAGCGGAGAGTAAAGTGTCAGAAAGCAGCAGTTTCCATTCGGAGCAGCTGCACGTCTGTTATTCTAAACGCAGGGAGGGAAATGAAGACAGGATTTTATTCTGCAGCTCCTCCCAGAAACACTGGATGAGGGTTAACCAAGGGTCTGACTGTGTGTCTGTGCAGGGTCATGTGTTTTAAAGAAACACGCTCCACTATGTAAAAGGTTTGACCCGTGTTTGTAGCTTTAGGTAGGTAAACAACTAAGAGATGTCATATTTTCTTAAGTGATGTCGATGCAGATTAGCATACGCTGCTAAATGACCAACTGCTTACATCATTTATTCAATATGGATTGTAGACATTTGCATGGTCTTAACTTCCTCGATGTGTGAGATCATTAAAGTCTATCTTTATAGCTGTTCACTCAGGATTTTGTTTATAAAAGCATATATATACATAAATCAACAGGTGATGTTTAATGTTTATTTTATTGTCATTTTGTTTTGTACTTTGAATGATGACTGGTCATTTTTTGTCTGGTTATTTTGTTCACTTGGAGGCAGTGTAAGAAACTATAAAGACAACGTTTGCTTTTTATTACTTAATGAAGTTTTTGGCAACAGATTTGCGTATTCCAGCAGATAGTCGCTGAAAGATGCCAAAACCCTCAGAGGTGAGAGGAAGTACAGAGTAATTAACTGTGGGTTCATCACAACAGGTCACATCGCAGTCATTTCATCCATTTTTAAAGTAACACTGTAAAAACTTTTTAAACTTTTGATTTAAAGAGCTTTTTGTAAATAAAGCTGTAGCTGCTGTTAGCTCAGTCTGTTAGCCAGGCTGCTCAAGCTGTGAGCTCAGAGCACAGTGGGATTGTTAGTGTTTGTACCACAGGTGTGTTTTGGACCACTGGGAGGAAGAGGAGGTGTACCCAGGGTATTAACAAATGTTGTTGCATTGTGAAGGTGTCAGAATCAGAGCTGGGCAAGTGGGCAATACTACCGGGTTGTGCAGCCTCTTTGGACATAATGACAGAGGTGAAGAGAGTGTAGAGGACGTTGATGGAGGAAGCTAAGAAGAGACAAGAGTAAAACTGGGACTGACTTTTAGTCATTGGTGAGAGCTTGGTGAAATAAAAGGCTGAAAGACAGATGCCGAGCTGGACTTCTTGTTGTTGGACTAGTAAGTAATATTAGCTGGCTGCTATGCCTTGTGTTGTTGACCGTGCTTGATGTTTGGATGTTAGCAAAGTTGTTGATTCACTAGCTTTTGATCATCAAGTTTTATAACCCAAATACACACATGAAAAACTGCATTGCATTAATTTACAAATACTGATTGGTGAAGAGACAAAAGACTATAGCCTGAACTGAACTGAACATTATCCATGGTGACATTGAAAGAACTGACAGGACTTGGAAAGAGCAAGCTTGAAGACAAATATGATGGACCAGCAAGAACATTTTTATTGTTAAAACATGGAATAAAGAAAACATTTGTATTGTTTCTACTTGCCTAACCCAGGAACTGATGATGTGCGGTTAATCTTCGCCAAATTGCTTTTGACCATCCATTGATGAGAGCCAGAGTTTGCAAACTGTCAGAAGTACTTTGAGATGAGGAAGGGTCATGGAGGATGGCAAAGTAGAGCAGAAATATGTTTTTTATTTCAATGACCAAATTACTGTTTTTTAATGTTGAGAAACTGTCACGGCTCGCCCTGTCGGTTACCGCAGCTGTCGGCCATGTGGGCGCTTCATGACTCATACACAATTTGACCTGTTTCACCAAACAAGAAAAAGCAATGAGAGAGAAAAAACCCACCAACCCACAACAAGACCACCATCATGTTGCTGCTAAATTGCAGTGACGATATCCAGAAACCAGAGCTTAGGCTATTACATCCAAATGGGTTGTTTGGTGAAGGACAATGGATGGCAAATGTGGTTCATAAACAAGATTGCAAAAGACGGCATCAGATGACCAACATTCCATCTTCCACCCAAAAGATCTTCCACGGAACAAAGCAAGAACTTAATGTGGAAATGTTACAGACCTGGACATGAGGTTTCCACTGTTGGACAGTTTATTTTAATATCTCTAGAAAATGTACAAAACCCAAAATATTAAATCTGCTTATTTTTATTTGGATTTTTAAGTCGACTGCACCTGTGTTATGTTCTGATTTACGTTTCTGCTCATAACAATTTCTCACCAGGCTTCAGTAACTGGGAAGAAGTATTTTTTGGAATTAGCTTCAATAAAAATAAGCATTTTAAAAACGGAAATAGTTTGTACAGTTTCTGGTGCCAGTGTCCGACACGCTGGATCGATGTGCCAAAAATAAAACTATGGAAGAAAAAAAATAATAATGATCTGCCAGTGTTGTCCAGCTGGTGACTGCAAACTCCAAACACATGGTTATAATAACACAAGACCTCTTTTTTTTTACCTCTGCTGCCATGCAAAGCAAAGCAAACAAACATATAATACTTTAATTCAGTCTCTGTATTAAATGTTAAATGAAATAACTTAAGGAGCTTCTGAGGGAAGCTGCTCTGCAGGTGATTTATTTTCCTCTAAAGAGTGGATTAGCTGGGCCGGTGCTCAACGTTTTGTTTTTACTAACTCTCCATCATACTGACACGATCGCTCCACCTAGATGAATACGGTACTAGAATACTCCACGTGTGCATTAAAACAGGCAGAAGTAAACAGACCTGACTGAAGCAGCAGCAGGGATCCCACAACAGAGGTTTTGAATGTTGTGTGGATCATGACAGCAGAGTACTGGCGCTTCTTGCTGCTGCTGCACTTTACAATTTATCAACAGAGCAACAGTGAAAAATGTCTGGTTTAATAAAATCTTATCTTAACTACCTATTTACACAGACTGGAATCTGTGAAGCATTTTAGCCATAATAAAAAGGTGGTTTAAAAGTGTGTGCTTTTGTCTCTCTCTCTCTATCTATGTTCGATCAGTGGGTAACAAGAGTACAAGAGGTTGAGCCCAGGCAGCAGAGCAGTCCAAAATGATTTTAAAAAACACCAAAGACAAAGACTCATAGGGTAGTGAGGCAAAGGCATGGTCTAAAAAAACAAAGCCAAGAGCCAAAAAACACTAAAACTGAATACGAGGACGGGACCGAATCCTTGACACGTGGTACAACGACAAACTGACGCTAAAGCAAAAGACGAAATACAGAAGCGAGGACAGGAAAACAAGACACAGGTGAGACTAATCAGAGGTGAGGAGAGGATTAAAATAAAAACAGGAGACACTAAACAAACCATGACAGTCCACTGTGTGCTTTTTTAATGCCTTGGTGAAAAATGTGACAGTAACAGTGTGTATTTTTGCAGCAATGGGTGTTTGTTTTCTTAAGAACAGGCTGTTGGACAAATGGGTCCAATGGGACATTTTATTTTCAGGGTTTCAGAATAATGGGCAGTCCGTCCTTTTTGCTGTCTGTGGAAACAGCCACTCACTATCTGATTTATCTATCATATATCCATGATGTGTCAGTTAAAGTTACACTGAAATTAGCCATTGTTCTGTGTCTGATTAAAGCGACAGCACATATAGTCTACGACGCGATTCATATATGTGTCTGTGTATTGGATAATTGTTAGCCAACGCGAGCTAAACTGTTATAGTTGTAACTAAGCTGCAAAAGTGCAGAAGTAGTTCTTCTTCTGGTGTGTTTGAAACCAGAAGAAGTTTGAGCTTCAGCTGGTGCTGGTTAGAGCTGACCATGATGTGTCTCCAGGGAAAACAAATAAAAAAGGGAGTGACAGTTTATATAAAAGCGCATGTATAGCAAAGTGTAAAATTAAGGTGTCATCTGGATTTTATCTGGATATGACAGACTTGAAATGAAAAGTGTAAAGGGGGTCTTATTTAAAAAAAGGTCCAGTGTGTAGGATTTGGTGACACCGAGCAGTCAAGTTGCAGATTGCAACCAAGTGAATACTCCCCCACGCCTCACGCTCTGCTTCAAAGCATGTAGGAAAAAGCTCTGGCTGTGAAATTCACATTAAAAAGCAAAAGGTCATATCTCGATCAGTGTTCGGTTTGTCTGTTCTGGGCTACTGTACAAATTTGCCGGGGCTAAATGGTGGTGAAACCGCTCACGTGTATGTTTCTAAACTTTGGAAAGAACCAGTTACCTAGTGTTCCCCCTCACTCCAGTTTCTATGCTAAAATAAGCTGTCTCAATTCAGATACATCCGTTGGTTCACTTCTGTGTAGAACACTATGAACCTCTTGGCGTAGTGCACGAATTTTGGCAGGGTAGTTGTCTCAATTTGAGTATGGCTGTTGTGAAAAATGGCAATCGCAACGTTTTACAGTTTCTTTGTATTCATCTTTGATGAACTGCAACTGTGCCAAGATTTGACTGACTACATATAAAATATAAAACATGTAAACAACTTCCATTTTTATATTTTGGTATTCACGGGAACCACTTCAGCTCTCCAGCGTTCCACAGTCAACTTTTGGACTGTTATGAGTGCACCATCTGGGTACTCACAGTACACTAGATTTTACCATAATTGACAATGTGATCTCACTTAAGTACTCAAAATAAGAGTAGAAGAAATGACACATCAATAGACTATTTGCCAGTTTAGGCTAATTGCTAATCCAGCTTCATACTTAACCTTTGTAATCATTCAAATGTGAGAGGACGTGAATGGGCAAACATCCTAAAATACAGAAGCATTCCTTTAAAACTACAAATAAATCTGTCCTCCTGTGAGGACATGTTATCCTCTAACAGTATAAAACATCATGAGAGATATGTCAGCAGAAACAAATGCAGACTGTCATGAATCAGTCTGTCATGCAGATGCTCTCGTGAACCGAGCGACTGCTCAGCCCTCCCACCTTCCTCTCTGCAGTCACTGCCAACAGAAATACTATCTTAAGCTGGATGACACAAGAGGTTCAAAAGATCTCGTCTTGAAACTACAATGAAGGAGCAGTAACACTTCATGCACCTGCACTCTCTGCCCTCATAGGTGGAACTATCCTGCTCAGTGCTTCCATCATCATTACACGCACAATATCTTTCAATCAGAGGCCTGAATAATCGTTTATTTTCAGAGTTACTTGCTGAGTCACTGCACACATTACAGCAAGTGTGATCTGTCACATACACACACACACACACACACGTGTACAGAATAATGGCTACCTGAGCCAGAGTGAAAGGGCCAAGTGTGTTTTCACAGCTGTCTACGTAATGAGCTCTTTGGGGGCCTGTCAAGTCGACGGTTAGCTAACGTCTCAAATTGTGTGTGTGCGATTGTGCGTATGTATATGTTTATGTGTGTGTGCTGGTCCAGATTAGGTAACGTCTCTCTGTGCCACCTCTAACTCCTGACACATTTAATCTCATAATGACTGAAATTAAACAACATGACCCGAAAATCTAAAGTGACAGAAGGCTGAGAGAAAGCATGAAATTTAAAAGTTTACCCGTCTTCGTGGGGATCAGTACGTTTTAATCTCATCTAAAAAACAGCTGGCAAGGAATGAGTGGTGGTGTGATGTGAGCAGAGGTGCTGTCAATCCTAATTAAAATGTAAGCAGTCACTGACTGTTAAGTATAAATGTGTCCATCAGGTTATATAGCCTTGCAAAATTTATGTTTTAGAGGCTGTGAAAATTGGAAAACTTCCTCTTAAGTGACAGCAACGTTATTTGTTTTCTATTATAGTGGTGTATCGGTTGTAAGGGTATCATTCAATATGAACTATGATCTTTTATATGTGTAGTCTCAGTGAGTGATTCATTCATTTCGATGCAGTACGTTCCCTCGCCACAAGGCAGCTCAGGCTGTGTGACAAGCAGGACACGCAGCAGTTCGTTCATACGGATCGGGCTTTCGTTCATTTGTCACGTTTACACATCGGCCACAAGAGGGCTACAGTGCTGCACTAGTGAATGAACGAAATGACTCAAAAAAAAAGATTAGTTCCAGAGTGAGTGATCCGATTCAGTAAAAAAGACTCGAACTTCCCATCACTAGTCTATTGGACTGATGATTTTGCAAAATAAATCAGAATAAATTCATAAAATTATTAAAGAAAGAAGATTTTTTCTTATTCCTTTAGGATGATGATTGTCATCAATGGAGAGGTTTTAGGAGTGACAACACTGTTTAAATCCTGAGCGTTAAACTTCATTCTTGACTTTGGAAAACCTGAAATCGAGATCCTGTCATGATAACACAGGAACTGACCCAAAATGCAGGCTCAGACTAAGGTTGGCGAGAGAAGGGGATTTATTTGTGACGTGGGTAGAAAGGGGAAGGAGAGGGTCCAATGATGAGGTGGAGGGAATGGCGGAGGTAAAGCAGTGGGTGGAATAGACGGCAGAGGCACAGAACGTAGGCTGTACAGAGATGGTTGGTGGCGAGCAGGCAACAGGTATATGGCAGGAGGTGGTGGACCTGAGCACAAGAGAATCAGAGGATAGAAACAGGCTAGGAAACCAACGGGAAACACTAGCAGAGCACTAGTTAAGGTGGTCCAAACGTAGACTACCACAGTAGCTGAACAAACGATCTGACAAGGCCTGGGAGGAAGGCCAGGGTTTTTATGCAGTTGAGGTGATGACTTGATGGAAGGCAGGTGTGCTTCATCTGTGATTATCCAGGTGGGACCAGGGAAATGTGCCACGCCCACAACACACAAACACAGAGACTAACAAGGAGAGACTGACAAGTAAACACAAGGACGGGGAAACAAGGGGGAACACAGGGAATCAACATTCACGACTGCCATCATGACAGATCCATTTACAACCTTCCAGTTGAACCAGAACCAGAAGACTGGATTTGTTCAGAGATTAATCAACTGTCAAGTCTGAAACTCTGCCTCAGCTCTGCCGATGATCCACGTCTTTGCTGATTTTTAGATTTACTGAGACCACCAAGATGGTGACGGCCAGAGCCACCACACTCACAGCAGGTCTTCAGAAACCTGTGGGTGATCTCGCATCACGGACCTGACATCCATGGTTTATACTGTCTTTAGGTTGTACTAACGCCAGCATGGAAACATGCTCACAGTGACAATGTTCACCATCTTAGTTCTGCCATGAGATCTGAATTATATTCAAAGTTGGATTTGTCTCAGCACTCACTCATCTCGTCTCAGCGACGTGCAGGCATTACATCACCACGCTGAGTCAGCAGGTTTCTGGTCCTGTGGGGTACATTAGGCAGCAAAACAGTGCTGGTCTCCATTACAGTCCATCGCAGCTACTCAATCCACTTCACAGCCAATCAGCCCTGAAGTGTACATGTGGAAAGAAGCAGAGACGTGTTACATCCCGGTCATAAATGACTTTCAGAAAAACAAATAGCAGCTAAATTATGAAGTTAGAGCTTTCAGTCTGTTGGTCAGCCCATGAGGTGAGAAAATAACACATATATGATAGAGTGAAATTTATACCTGGGAAAGTCAGGCCTGGCCGAGTTTCCAGAAAGAACATCTGGCCTCAGGGTTTATCCTGGCTCCGTCTGGTGTTTTTCACCACAGCTATAACACACCTCTCACACTTCATCCTTCGACATGGCTTCTCTTTCGTTGGAGATTGTAGAAAAAGATGTTTTAACTTGCTTCAACGCTGTAGTCTCACAAAATTTTTTCAAAACAATGCCAAGTCACCAAAAAGATGACACTACAGAAGTTTCCATCATTCGTGGGTTCTAGAAAAACAATAATTAAACTCCCCCCAAAAAGTTCTCAAGTATACCTCGCAAGTAAGCATGCGGTGTACGGGACAAACCGAAATTAACAAGTGATTCCTGCCAGTTTAAACAGGCCTTGGTTACCTTAGTTTGATCTGGACTGTGGCTGGCTGACGATCTGAAACATGAATCGCTGCATGTTGCTGTAACTGATATGAAAGTCTGGATGGTGCTGAGACTTATAAAGTCACTTTGAAAAGGTAAAAAGGTGAAACGCTGATGTATCTATCCCAAAAACGAATGAATTAAGACAAAGTCTAGTTTTATTCTGACTGTTTTGGTGCTGTGATGAACTGATTCATAGGGTCAAGTTCTTATAGTTCATCCCGTAGACCTAAGCACTCATTTAAGTTTTGTGTCAGTCCACATTTAACTCTGATTTTAGGTCTGTTTGCTCCTGAGTCAAACTTGTGACTCTTTAGTTTTGAGCTTCAACATAGTTGGCAGATCATTTAAAGTCATTGTTTTGTGGTATGTAAATAACATTTGTTGTTTTATGTCCACCCAAGTCTTTGAAGTACACCAACTGCTGTTTACCAGTGATGGAAGAAGATCTTTAACTTAAAACAGAGTAGAAATTGGTATTTTCATGATTTGGCACCCCACTTTCAGAATGTAAGACATACAAATGACAGAGACTCCATTCACCTGATTAGAAGTCAGTGTAACAACAATATGATTTATTGTATGTTAAATCTAAACGAGTGACTACAGCAATAGAAAAAGGAGTAAAAGGTACAATATTGTACTCTACAAGTAATGTTGTACTCAAGTAAAGTACAAGTACCTCAAAATTATACTGAGGTACAGCACTTTCCAACACAGGAATCACGTTCGCTTGCTGTACAGCTGTGCACAGAATAATCATGCGGACCAATGTGTCTCTTCTGTGGCTGGATGTGGTGACATCTTGTCCTGCAGTAGTTTAGCAACTGTCCTGGTGATTTATGGCCCACAAGTGGAAATAGTTAACGTGCAGGCTTTTGCAGAAGGTCACAGTCCACACAGTAATTGATTGGCTGGTCACTTGTCTCAACCATATTTTCCTGCTACATAGACGAGAAACCACCAATTTTACGCTTTTGCTTCGGGTTTCTGAGGTGAAAACAGCGGGTGACTTAGAACAAATGTTCCATGCTCATAACGAACAAGTCATGGGGACTGCAGGAATAAGGGATTTGGGTGGATTCTTGAAGGAAGTTTTTGTTGGAGATCGGGTTCCTAACATCCCACAAGGCCTGTCATGTTCCAGCACGGAGAAAGAGAGAAATGCAGTGAAAATATCATTCAGCAGGAAACCAGCGAGCCTGGTCGAGGGTGGTGATCAGCTGTTTTCCTACAACAACACATTTATATAATATAATAAATAAATATTAACGTTTGCTTAATGTTGAGACATCATTTTGAAAATGTATTATTTTTGTCCTTAATCTCCAAACTCTTATTTTTGGACATCTGTACCCCACACTTTACTAAATTCTACTATGAGCTGCAAAATGTAAATTATAGGGCACATTTTTTGGTAGACTACCTATGTTAAAACAACAGGGTAAATCTAGACAATCTAATATCTTTGAGTCAGTGGCAGCAAACCTCAAAAATCTAGCGGGAGGGGTTGACATGTGTTTTGAATTAATGGCCGCTCCCTTCCCTTCACAGGGCAACAATAGCGCTCTGCATTGGAAGTATAGTAGGGTACCGACAAGACTGAGACTGTTTAAAAAAAAGCTTTATTGGAGTTCGATGCAAGCCAGTCGCATTTCATTACAACACACGTTTACAAAAATAGTACGTTTCCCTTTTTGAGATATAAAAGATTATTTATGTGTGTATCATAAGACCCAAACCTTCTTATTAGTCTCTGCTATCACAAACTGTATTTATACATTATTATTTATCTGTGTTTCTTGACCTTTCTAGCCTTCATACCACTTTAAGGAATATTTTTTTGAAATATACTTTCTTTCCAAGACTTAGATGAGAAGATTGATACCACTCTCATGTTTGTGCATAAGGCAGAGAGCTAGAGCCTAAGGCAATTAGCTTAGCTTAGCTTATCTTAATTTAGCAGAAAAACTGGAGGCAGAGGGAAACTGTCATGGTTTTGAGCATCTTGTTTCATGTTTCCTGTTTTATTTTGTAATTCTCCCAAATTCATGTCTTTGGCTTTACTTCCTGCCTTTCTTGCGTTTCCCGCCATTTTTTATTTTCTGTTCCAGCCTGATTAGTTTCACGTGCCTCATCTAGCTTGTCTTTACTTCTGTCTCCATATATAGCATATGTACTGAACATACACCTCCAAGTCCAAGTCTGTTGTTTCTTGCCAAATCGTTTTGTCTAAACATACTGCATTAAAATGTAATACTGTCTGCACCATGTTTTATGTTTCATGTAGCACCATGATCCTTGGCAAAAACACTGACTCTTTAGCCTTACTCTGTGTTTCATTCTTCAATTCTGTATTCTGCTTCACCGTCCTGTTGTTCCTGCTCCTCGTGTTTGCGTATACCAGCCTCATAACTAACTTAAAGTCTTCATTTGTTCACTTCACTTTTACGTCTGGATTTGGGTCCATTTCTTGAACTAACTGTGAAAGAATCAGCTAACCTGGTTCTCCAAAAAGTAAAAAACAAGAAACATCTGTAACTTTTGCTGTTTACCACGTTGAATCTTGTTTGTGTAATTTAATACTGACTCTCATGTAGTTACATAGAGTTATGTTCTGTTAGTATTTTTAAGCAAACAACTTCAGAGTGTATAATGGATAAACTGCTGTTTGTAAGAAATCACACATGTGCACATATTAAACAAACAAGATATAAAATGTTAATAAGCTTCGGAAAGACTCAGGATAACTGTTTGTCTTTATGCTAAGCTAGGCTAATCACCTCCAACAGCTTCTCATCGAACTCTCAAAAAAAAAAGTGAATGTGTATTTCCCAAAATGTTTTCACAATCATGTCAACAAGAGAGTTATTTGTTACTTTCCTTCGTCCAAAAACAATAGAAGAAAATGTCAATCAAAGGTGTCTAAAGAGTCAAATTCAGACTTTAAACTTTATATCTTCAAAGACAATTTTGACCAATATATGTAAGAAACATCTTCAGAGTACCTGCTCTGAAATGCCAAAAGATAAACAAACTGACTTAATTTTTTACACTTTAAGAACCAATAAAGTGCCATCCATCAGAAAAAGGATGTGTCAATGTGTACAAAATGTAAAAACTAATGCTTTTCTGTGCCTATATAGTAGTGCATGGCAATGTAAAGTCCAAATCTGTGGTTAACAGCCCTGCTATTTATTATGCCCCATGAGGTTTTGAGGCTTGACGACAACCTTAAACATATTCTTTCCTTCAAGTACATTCAACTAGGCAAGACATTTTTTGTATTCATATTAATCTCATCATCAAAGGCAAGTTTTAAATTCTAGTAAAATGGGGATTTTTGATCATTCTTTGGCTTTGTTGCCAGGAAACACTCATCAAAAGTAGTTATGAGACCCATGTGTTGTATGAAGGCATACCACCATACAAAATTCAAAGTCTGTCCAAAGATCGTTCATTTGGCCTTGGGTAGTCTTTCTCAACAACTTCTCAACAACAGTTCAACCTTGACAGCAGTTCTGTTTTATATTTTTTAGATCCTCCTCTTGGTTCATTTCATGTGGCCATGTCTTAACATCAGGGGAGTGGCTCCTTTAAAGCCCCCATCTCCAATTTGATTGTTGCATTTGTTCTTTATTGTCTTGTATAATCCCAAAGAAATGGATTATTGCGTTCCCGGTCACAATGGATGATATCCTAATCTGCAAATAAAGCTTCTCTGTGCCGGACAAATCACCTCCAAGTCCACGTCTTCATCTATCTTTCTACTGTCTTTTGGACCCAGTAGCAGGCGTCACGGTCCGCTCTTGGGTGTTGATTCGGTCATGGGGGTATGGCAAGCCTGGAGGTCCAGGGGTTCCTGGTGGTCCAGGTGGCCCTGCTGGCCCTGGTTTTCCCCTTGGTCCTACTGGCCCAATAACGCCTGGTTGTCCTGCTTGACCCTGGATCCCTGAAGGCCCTGTGAGTCCTTCCATGCCATCAGCACCAGAGAGGCCCATGTCACCTTTCTGGCCCTTCTCGCCACGTGTTCCTGGAAAACCGGGAGACCCTTTAGCCCCTTTGAGTCCAATTGACCCTTTGTTGCCACTGGGCCCTGGTGCACCTGTTGCTCCTATGGGCCCTAAAGAACCCTTCTCTCCAGTTAATCCACGGCTTCCTGTCGGGCCTCTGTCACCTTTGCTCCCAGTTAGTCCCATGGGTCCTTTTGAGCCAGTCTCACCACGGTTCCCTTTGGGCCCTGGTGGTCCAGGAATACCTGTTGAGAGAAAATAGTGAGGTGGCATTCAAAATTCAAGAATCCATGTACTGCACTGGTTTGTACATAAGGCAACATGTAATGTACCTTTGACTATAGTGAAGTTCTTTATGAGCTGTGTATGGTGAACATCCACAAGCTTCATCTCCTCCATCACCATGGACAGGTTTCTGACATCCACATCCAGTCTTAGATTCAGCAACATGTTTTGCTGTCTCAGTGTGTCCGCCAAATGGAGAAGTAACAAAACTGTGTTGTTCAGGTTCTGTAGAAAAGAAACAATATGGATAAAGACAAGAAGCAAAAGCGGAAATCTGTAAGAACGTGAAAACAAAGAACAAGGAGATGCTTGCTAACCATAGCTAACTTTTGATTATTTTGTCCTTAAGTGCACTTAAAAGCTCCAAGAGTCTATGGGTCATTAGACAAAACTTTACAAACCTTTCAGGAAGCTGGAGGGAAACATTCATATATTAAGATTACCTTTACACACCTTTACCTTTGGTTAACCTCATTATTTGGCACTTTGGCCTCATTTAATATCATCATCCGACTGTATGCAAATGCAACATTATATATATATGTAAAGTGATATGTGGTGGTTGGATCACACTTAATGAGAAGGAACAGCAGGATGGAGACGTATAAACCATGTAGCACTTTTCTGATTTTTATATACAGCTCTTATAGACAAGATCTTTTACCAAGGGTGTTTTTTAAGTGTGACATACTATGCCTTTGTATTTGTTGACAAATGCATAATGATGAAAAAACAAATCGCTCTGTGCTTAATACCTGTAGATCTTCTGTGTGTCTGCCCATGCGACTCTGGCAGGATGAGCTCTCGATGTTGATGTACTTGTACATGCTCTGGACGTGGTTGACAGTGGCATTGATGCTGGAGGAGATCGTATCAATCTCCATCGAGATGGAGTTCAGACGACCATCCAACGCAGAAAAACGCTCACCAGTCCGGTTCTCATAGTACCTACAACAGGAAGGTTGTGTATGGTTATTACATTTGTGGAGTGATAATACTTTTTCTGTCTGTGATGAGTGTGTGTGTGTATTAACTGTGTCTATTTATCTATCATTGTGGGGACATATGTATACAATGTCACATGTGGGGACTCACCTCTCATTTGAGACCAAACATCGGGTCCCTACAGGGTTAACCATTTTTTTAAGGATTGTCTTTCGCGTTAAGGTTAGTATTTGACTTAGTCAAGGTTAGATTAGGGTAACGGGAGGGATATAGGGGTATAGAAGGTTACAGTTTACCTCCAGAGACTTGATCTAATTAATACAATATACTTATATGTGTAGCAGTACACGTTTTACATGTGTTACCTGGAATGGTAGTGAAGGTCATGCATGTTCTCCTCGTGTTCATCCATGAAAGACGTCACGTTGTCAAGCTGCATCTGCAAGTTCATCACCTGGAGAACAGGCATACATTTTTCACTTTATTTGTGATGACCTTCACTGACATTCTCATATAAAGCATAAAACATTGAATCATTATCGGTAGCCTACACCACAGCTTACCACAGTGTTTATTATCAGCCTATGTACAATAAACAGCTAAGTCAAGAGGGTTTAAAGTAATGCATTGCACTGAGCTGACCCTTATTTCCAAAGCAGAGGTGATACATCATATAAATATGTGGTGGGTGTTCGGTGCCACCAACACAAACACACACCTGCTGGGTGAGGTCGTAGTACACCTCATTGGACATGGCGATTCTCTGGTGATCTGCTGCAATGTTGTTTTGGAGGAAACGCATGCTTTGCGTGGTGCTGCTTGTGTTGGATTTAATGGAGGTCAGAACTCGACTGTAGTTCTGCCAGTCAGTGGTCAACTTCTGGAGGACCAGAGTCTCCTCGTCTGCTTTTCTCTGCAGGGCGTCTATCCACATTGTACTGGAGGGAAAAAAAAACAGAGGACATGTGAGGTGAAGTGGATAAAACATCAGCTGTGTGTACTAAAGGTTTCTTTTTAAGTGTATGATGAGAAGAACAAGACAACTTTAACCATCTAAATAATTGATCTATGTGCCTATTTCAAACAATTCAAAAAAAGATGGAGGATAAACTCCACTGGTCTGCAGTAGGTTTAAATTGGCATTATGTGTGCTGAGTCACAGCCTTGTCTTTTTTTAAATAAGAAATCCCAGTTGTTATTCTTACCATACTTTGTCATCATGAATGATAATTTGCTTATGAGGATTGTCAAAAATAGAATTGCACTTGTGGCGATGACTCAGGCTTCTTGCCTACTGTCAGCCACTTGGCAGGATCACCAAAAGGTCAACAACACATTATATGTAGCCAATAAGAGATGATGACAACTGTGAGAAATTTGTTAATAATAACTGTGATGAAATATATTCGCCAACAACCTTTTTTTCCACAATGAAGACATGATATTGACAAGATGTTATGAGGCTGTCTGCATCCTAGTTCCCATTGTTTTCTCTTTTCTTGTGTGTGTGTCTCTCTTGTTTGTCTCTCTCTGTTATATTTGTCGTTGATTTTGAATGACTATAAATATTTGTCCATCAGTCTCTTCCCTGCATCTTTTCAATCACCTGAGTGCCACCGTCATGTTAACTTGCTGTGCTGTAGCTTTGACGTCATACTGATCATCCGCCAGTGTCTTCATTTTCACTACAGTTTCCTCGATCACGTCCTTCCAGCCCTCCACCCGATCCAGGTATCTTTCCAGTGACTGGTTGAGAATTTTGATAGACATGAGGTGGTTTTGCATGTCGCGTGTCAGCCGGTTGCTGGTGGCCTTTAGGGTGTTCTGGGTCTGGGAGGCCTGGTCCAGGACCTGAAGTTGTAACAGGGACCAAAGAGGCTGTCTTAATGATCTAAGGATTTGCTTCTTTTCTCTGTTTTACATCTTTACAAACTAAATATCGTTGGGTTTTGGATTAACGTTTGAACAAAACAAGCGACTTGAAGACATCACAGTACCTGCTCCTGTCCCAGAATCATTCTCTGGATGTCTTCAAACTCTCTCTTCAGCCTGCTGATCTGCTGGCTGTACAGAGCCACATCCAGACAGCCTGAACAGTTAGAGCTGGAGCTCAGATCTGAGACATGAATTCAGAGAAGGAAATGGAGGAGAGATGGGAGATAAAGAAAGAAACACAGTGAGGCATGATGGATAAAGGTTTTAGATGTCTGTATATGATATATATTAAAGCTTCTGGTAACCATCTGTGAGTTTAATGGGAGAGATCTTTTGTCCTCCCTCAACATCACAAATCAATCATCTATACTGCTTTGCACTTTATAAGTGACCTGAAAACAGCTGGTATACATCCAGAGTCAATATACTTACAAAACAGCCACACCGCAAAGGTCCGTTTAGTAGCTTTTGATCTCATTATCTTCCTCAGCAGATGGAAAGATATTAAATTTAACTGTAACTGTTCCAAACATCTGCTAAATGGACCTATTACTGAGACTGTTTTCATCAACTGCTGTTTCCAAAATCAAGAATGAACTTTTAATCATATCCAGAATAGCTACTTAATGGATGTTTGTGAGATCATTTTGTCAGAAAATATTCTTTATGGTAGCAGAAAAACAGCAATTTTAGGATCTTTTAATGTTGTAAATGAATTAATTTAGGAAGCATCTGTACAGTAACATACTAAAAATAGCTTTACATTGTATACTTACACTTCTTAAAGACTGTCTGAAATCCTCAAATCAGTCGAGAAGCAAATCAAATTTAGCATTTCTATATTTTTATATATTGTTATCAATCAGAGAAACATTGAATGACTCTGGTTGGAGTTAAATCTGAGACAAGTGGACTCAAACTTGAACAAAGTCCAATTTCCCCAGATTAACTCTCTTCAAGGAACTGGAATGACTCTTATGTTTATGTGTGCTTAAGTGTTTTTCCATCGCTATTGTTCTCCCATTGTTTGTAAGTAATTCCAGCTACTTTACCATCTATTCCTTGCTGAACTCTGGAGATCTTCTTGTGGTAGACGGACTCTTCCTCAGACAAGCTGTCCACCTTCCTGAACACTGGAGAAACAGCCAAGTTGTTTAAGTTAAAATAAGGCTCTTAGTGAAGGAGCACGCCGCTGATAGCCGTGTTACAGTTTTGCTTTTGTGAACATTAAATGAGTGGATACAGAAATGATTAACATCAGGGGTACGTTGGTGTTAACAGGATATCGGAAGTATTTAAAGGAGTAAAAACAGGAAGTTGTAATTTAAGCCCAACAACACAACATGTAAAGTTTTCATTAGCTAACAAATGTAACCAAAACACAGATGAATGATGGTTGGTTTAACCAGCTGGCAAGGTCCTGCTCTCCCAACATATTTCCCAAGAGAGCAACAAGAATTTAGTGAGTGTGAGTTTTTGTGTGTACGAGTGTGAGAGTGTAGGTTTGATGCACACTTTTTCGGCACCCTAAGCAGTGATTATGGGGATTAATGTAGGTCTGTTCCACAGTGTGTTTGCATATATAAATGCTTCCACATGCGTTCTGCGCATACCACCTGCTCTACTGTATTAGCTGCTGTGACAATGACTTTGAACATAACTTGTGGCTTTTGTTAAACTCAGTGAAAAGATGCTGAAGCATATATCGTGCTTCATTTCAAATTTGTTCCTTATTATTGGTAAAACAGATGTTCAGCAGGGAACGGAAAATCAATGGTTAATAGTTTCATTTTTTTTCTTGTGCACATGCACATGTTGGGAGTTGCAGCCAAATCTTTTGTGTTTATACTTTTTAGGGCTTTGGTGCTGTGCATGTGGTGTACATGTTTACATGTGCGTTGGAACAAATTAAGCTACGAATGTTCCACATGTTTTGTATTTGGATGCTCAATTGTCGTTCAATATATAAAAATATTGGCATCTACAAAATGTACATGATTACAGTTTCCCCAGAATATCTGGGGAATGTGGGCATATTATTTGTGCCTACATGATGTTGAAATTGTCATTTGACAATTGTCCCAACTTTTTGCAGATCAAGTCATGTTATAATGCCACATTTACTTACTGGAATCTAGAATCTGAGCTACATAAGGCTCATAACTAGGTGACTAAAAGTTAGGTTATTTATTGATTTTGGTGAAACTGGGTCATATTTTATGGAGATAATGTTTCTGGTTTTCCCTCTGATGTCCTCCAGGCTGCAGTGAATCAACTCTCAGTGATTTACAGAGTTTCGTGATGAACAGTAACGTAAATTGCTGCCAATTACAGGTGCTGTTAGTTCAGTTTGTTAGCTGGACTACCTGGACTGTGACACTAGGCTGGGCTTCTTAAAGTTGGACTAGTAAGTAATATTAGCAGGCTGCTATGTCTTGTGTTGTTGTACCTGCCTGATGTTTGACTTTTAGCAAAGTTGTGGCTAATTTTTGATCATAACTAATATAATCATAACAAATACACGTGTACAGCTGTCCATATTTACCACAGTGGTATTGCACGTTGAGACTGGGGAACTAAATCGCAAAAAATAACAAATTTTTACGTAATGTTGCTTTAAAAGAGTAACATACAGTTAGCCTAAAAGTCATTTCACAGTTACAGTGTTGTATTAGCAACACATTAGCCTCAGACAGCTGGCTTAGTACAATGGCTAACTTGGTTAGCAGTAAACTCGTCGTAGATAAACGCATTTAATGGCAGTAATACAGGAAGTTGGGCACATATCCATCAAAAATATTTAGCTTGTTACATGGTGGAAAAAAGATCTGTCAAAATGGCGTATGTAAAAAATGACAGTTAAACTGCCAGTTGTTGTTGCCATAGCAGCAGAATTCAAACTGACACCGACGGCTGGTGTCGGATGACAAACTGTTTCCAGCACATGGTGGAGTCAATGAAATGCCGTCACACAGCAGAACAAGACTGAACTTTATTATATTTCTGTACCTGAATTGTACGTGAGCTCTGAGATCCCAGAGTGGTGGTAAAAGACGAAGATTTACGGCTTTTAAGCCAAATAAAACGATGTTAATGTGAAAAGCATCTGTTGGTGCTGAGTAGCTGTCAGCTAAAACATGGTATACAGGACCCAGGGCCACATTCATTTGATCTATATGACTTAAATGGACTGTGTTTTATTAAGACTTACACACACATAGATAGAAATGTAGAGTCTGCTCTTTTCCCATGACAGGCCTATGTCTCACTCCTATTGCTTAGTGTCAGCATTAATTATTAAAATTACCTAATAAATCTGTGGACAGCATCTGCATCCAACCTTAGAGATTATCTGCTCATTAGGGCCGTCAGGGAATCATATTTTGGGGTATTGGTGGTCCTAACTCATTGATGGCAACTTGATTTTTGTAAAAAAAAACAACAACAAAAAAACGTCAAACTGAGCTCACCAAGCGATGCCAGCACTGCCACTGTGATGATGAGAAAAGCAACAAATCCATAGAGGACTTTGACAGCCAGCTGGAGAGAGTGGCTCTGCTGACACCTCATGCAGCCTCCTCTGCTACGACCTGGAAGAGCAGTGAATGGACATTTCATCAGATCTTATTACTCTGCTTTGTTAACCATTATCATAATCATATCAGTTTTTCTTTGGAGATCAGTATAACTACTGATGATAAAGAAGCAGTTCAATATAAATATACTACAAAGTATCTTAAGTTAAAGTAAACATTATAAAGCAATTCCCTTTTGGGGTTTTACAGTGTTGTATAACTTTATTTGTATGACTGCAATTAATGACTACTTTATTTAATCTGCCAGTTATTGACTGAACTGACTGTTGTTAGACTTGTGTCAATGTGTCAATATGTGTGTGGGCTTCACCTCTAAATGAAGGCATTTCCTCTTCTCCAGTGAAATCCTCCTCTGAAAAACAAGACGAGGAAAACATGTAAAAAATGATGTACTGACCAAGTGACAGATAATATGATATGTAGGCATTTATATCTGAACTGTTTGTTGTCATTTTACTGGTAAAAATACAAGTTAAGTCACAAATATGGAAAACTACTTATTCTCACACTTTTGTACTTTTCTTTACAGAGCCAACATGGATTAAACCAATTATGTTGGAACAAAACCCTGAAAACAGTTGGTTGTAATGTGCAAAAATCACTTTCTTGCCAAGAATTCGATTAGAGGACTGATACCTCTCCTACATCTGTCCCTTAAAGACGGAGCTAGAGCTGAGAGATGATTAGCTTTGCATAAAGACTAGAAGGAGGAGGAAACAGCTAGCCAGAGTTCGATGGATGTCTTAAACTACAAAATTGTACATTTCCATTTGTGCACTTTTAAGGTGCTGGTGATAATCTCCTCCTGACTTTAGCTCCACATTTAACGTACAGACATGAGAATCGTGTCCATTTTCCCATGAACATTTGGCATGCAAGCAAATATGTGTTCCAGAAAGGTCAAACTATTCTTTTACAATGTAGCTTAAAGCTCATTTACCTTTCAGGGGCAGCTAACAAGACTGTGGAAATTCAAAAGTTTAACTTCTTGTCTTGCATCACTAACAAAGTCATTCTCAGACTTTGAATGCAAATGACAGTACTGGATTAATCACATAGTTGATGAGCACGTATAATGAACCAGTTGAAATAATGTTTCTTCACAGGACTACAGAAAACCATTACCTTTAAAAAGCTGGTTCTCATATCCACCATAGTTATCTGCCAAAAAAGAATGAAAACAGACAGTTTTTAAAAACAAAGTTTACTGAAAACTAATATTACTGGAGCCACCAATAAGTTTTATTACTCTTGTCATAAATCATACAAAACAGCTGCCTCCCAATTCCCCCACAATGCCCCTCCTGGAGTCTCTGTTCAGCACAAGGCTGCTATCTCAGCACAATGAAGACGAAGGTTTTTGTTCTGCTCGAATGTTTTCTCCAAGCTGTTGCACACTCAGGAGTAAAAGCCCCTCGGTGGTGCAAAGTATGAGAACAGTTGTTGATTTTATGTGTGGGAGTATTGTGCGTGCTTATGTGTCAGAGGAGGTTGTCAACACACACTTGGGCTGGAAAAGGGCAAAGTAAAAGACGCATGACTTCTATGGAACATAACCAGAGGGCTTAATAAACCACACAGTGCTGATTTACTTTAAAGTCCCAGAACACATTCAACGTCATGTTTTCATAACTTTATGTAATAGCGATGGATTTTATACAACATGTAATTAACCCTACGCCACCCAAACTGGTACCCAAGCCCACACTTCAGGCACTGCAGGTGTGGCACTTTATGTTTAAGAAGGCAAAACACACAGTGGAGCTGAAGGGGAAGCTATTTCTGAAGGAAAAGAGCTGGGAAACACATACATATATACTCATACATCAAAAAAAATGGGGTTTGGCAGGTTGCTGACTAGCTTAACAGAAACACTTGGACACTGCCATGGTGCTATACTGCCAAATGGATTGGCCTGAAAGCAAACGGTGTCATACTGAGTTGTCAGACTGTGGAAACATTGCCATATAATGTAATGTATGCAGTCATATATCTTACTGCATGAAATACCCAAGCACTGCAGCTGAATATGCGCATGGTTGAATGACCTATTGGTGTGATGTAACAACCAAAAATCAAACTCCACAAGCTTCAAGATGTCTGTGAAACGTTTCTTGTTGTGCACAAATGGGACACAGTACAGAAGTCATGCTTACAAAACCTGATTGGCATCAGCTGCACGTTCAATAACAATTATTGTCCTACCTCCAACCTCCCCCTCATGTGCTGAGGAAGAATGACAGCATTAGTGGATTCAACAATCCCCCGAAGCAACATAAGTTTACACTTCAAATGACAGAGTTCTCAAGTGGCTGTAATAATCACAATGGGATGAAGGATGGGAGTCAGATGATGTTGAACAGGAAAGTCCCAACAACATATTTAACATGGGAGGCTGCTGTTTGTTTATTATCTCTGAACCTCAAAGTGTAACTAAACTGCCAAATTCTGCTATCTATCAGGAATACAGCTGCCATTAGTCAGCGCAAAGCAGGCTGGCCATGAGTAGCTGCTGTCAAGACCCTTTGGAGACTGGACACTCTGGAGCTTTGACAGTCACTGAAGCACACTCAATGCCCTTTTTTGTGTTGTAAATGAATGTTAGCTTACCTAGTGACTCAGAGAGACTACACCTCTGGTGCTTGTGTCTGTTTGGCTAAGTTGCAGGCTACAGTCTGTAGAGTCAGGAGATATTCGTTTTATGCAGGGGGAACAGGGAGGTGATGAAAACTGCCACCATATCAGTTGATTTTAAGTTGTTTGAGAGTTTAGTTAGACTTTAACCACGACAATGAAAGTCACGTAACCTCAACAAAACACTTATTTGAATCCAAACCATGATCTTAACCTTTTGCCAAATCTAATTAATAACAACAGTGTTGTCACATTATAATTTATTTGATTTCTCAACGGTGATTTGTAACAGATGGATAATATCATCCTGCTGATGGGGACAGATTAGGAAATACATCTATGTGTCAGACAAACAATCTTTTTTGTGGTTAAGGTGTCAGCTGATCTTTTGCTAATGTTGTCTTTGAGGAGGGATTGGTTCTCCCTAGTTGTTTTTCTGTTCTGAAGAAATGTTCCATTAAGAAATCTGACTGTCACCAACTGATTTATAGCATCTCTGACCAAACTATATATGTCAGCCAAGCAGTAAATAGCAAACCATGCTAGAAACAAATAAAAGCTGTGCATTAGCCATGGTTCGGTGAAAATATATTGGAACATATTAAGCATATTAGGAGGAAAGTGGAACGCCAGGTTGGGGTCCGTTCTAGTTCTCCTGGATCCAAGACGAATAAATCTTCACAACGATTGCGCTACAAATCTTTATAGAGACGTAACACTGGATGTCACAGGCAGTGACTGTTTGTTCCCTAAAACACATGTTTTCGATTAAATATTTCTTTAAGCAATACATTTGTAATACTATGTCAGAAGTTGCAATAATCAACGCAAATGATGTACAATCTTACCGATTAGATGGTCAGTGTGACCTTTGTTGTGCGTCACTCCCACTATTAACCTCAACTGTGTTTTTATGTCAAAATTGAGGTAAGCGTGGATAAACTAGTTTATTCTTATTTTTCCATCTTATTCAATTTTTCAAGCCAATACAAAATGATGCAACAAAAGTATCTGAAACAAAAGTATTTGCTGTGGCTCAATCTCTGCGGTTAACCACATAATCAAGTCAATAAAAATAAAAGTCTGGCCTCTCGTAGGGAGAGAACAAGAGATAAATGCCTGTGAAGGAAATAAAACCAGGAGCAGTTACGCAAAATGTCTTATGAAGAGTCAACAACATCTGTCGCGGATAAAGTAGATTTAGACCAATATTTCTCCTGTTTCCACCACTTTTATACCAGACGTGCAAACATTGTACCTAAAAAAACAGTTCACCTTTCATTGTCTGAGAAGCAAATAACAGTCTGCATCTAGCATTCTGGGATAGGTGTTGACACAAACAGAGAGATTTTAATGTCAGGTTTTCAACAAATGCACTTATTGTTTAAATTTGGCATGAACCAAATTGCACTTTGCAAACCCTCTGCAAACGCCACAGTGAGGTGAATGTTTATGTCAGTCAGTGGTGGAAGAGCTGAGGTCAGGTCTGGGTGGATGACATAATGATGGAGGGAGGAGAGAGGGGGAGGGAAACAGAAAGAGAGGTGAAGGTCCAACCTCCAAAGTACTAAAAGACAGGAACAAAGAAAGCATGTTAACTTGAGAAAGACATCCACATTTTGCTCTGTAGTTGCCAAAACTTCTCATGGAAGTTTGCGAGGACTCCTTTAGCTGATATATAAAAAATACAAAGTACAAACAATGTTGATTGTTGGGATGGGATGGGATATGAACATTGGTCTCCTGTGTTAACGTTAAAATCGTTACATAGAGTCGAAGCTTCTGCTCTTCAAGTTAAAGCTGCACCAATCAATAATTGACTATTTTGCAACAATGACTATTATCCCGCTTATTTCATGGCTGAAAAATAAATACTTTTGCACAAAATGCGGTGGTTAAGGCGCCTCCACCATCTTGGCAGTCCAGCTTCTCCTGGCTCCCCACTAATCTAAAAATAGGCAAAGTCATGGAGCCTGGGTGGAGCTGAGGTGGCCTGAATGAAGCCTGGTTGCTCAAACAAGCCACCTGTAACGGCATTCACCTGTCAATTCAAGCCGACACACTGCACAACGTTTAATCCTTAATATAATCTGAACAGGTGAGTTCTTTATGAACGAGGAAATTAGCTATAGAGACCAAAACTGTTTTTTGTACCAGGCTGTAAACATATCTCTGCTGTGAAGTTGGACATTTTAACATGGGGACTTATGGAGACTGACTCACTTCTGGAGCCACCCTCAAGTGGACGTGTGAGGAACTGCAGTTTTTGGCACTTCTGCAGTGGCTTCACTTCACAGCCACAGAGGTTACCAGTTGGAAATTAGAGACTGTAGAATGGCAACCAATCAGAATAGACTTTTATTAGTCAGCTAGTCAGAAACAGAAAAATGAATGCTAATGTTGCTGTGTGTCCCTCGGATGTGTTAATAGGCGACTGTTTGCTAACATGTTCATCAACTTTATAAGTTGAAAATATGCAAATGTTTACAGTGTGTTCTGCTAACCAAAATTGTTCAAGATGTAAATTCATGACTTCAATTTGCTGGCAGTCATAGTAGAAAGAACATAGTAAAGGTAGTAGAAATATCACAAGCCATTATTCTGGGTTAGAATGGATAGTTTCCTTGTGCCATACTGGTCTAACCATTTTAAGAGACTTCCCCACCCTGATTAAAATACATTTCTTGGGGGAAACTGAATTCTTGTCATTTTTGGTCAAATTCAGATGTTTGTGCCAGCACATTATTCTGGAATGGAACCTGAAATTCCAAAATATCAAAATCAGTATCCGCCCTATATCTGCCGGCTCCTTGGTATGTGTCTCCTCCTTCACCTCCCTCCTTCTCCTTTTCTCTCTCCTCATGTTTTCCCCACTCTCCTTGGAAAAAATCCTCATGTCTGTCTCGTAAGTGAGGAAGTGGGCCTGTCCAACACACACACAGCTGAACTGAGCTGATCTGACAGCGGCACAACAGAACCCTCCCAGGTCACACCTATACAGTCAGAACACTGTGATACTATTAAAACTGTTTTTGGTTCAGCCTAAATCAGTGGGTTGTACTTCATCAACAACCTTATTGCTCCAAAATTCAGTGCAGCAAAACATTTAGTCCCACACTGTAAAAACAAACAAGGAGCATCTGTGTAAACCCTTCATGACGTCTTCTTTGCTTTCCTGTAATTGAGTACGATCAGATATTCAAAACCACCAATCACAACAAGATCTCAGTCCAACTGGTCGGATCTTTGTGTTTGTTTTTCACAGAAAAAAACATCTAAAGTTGCAAATAACTCCTTCAAAATGTTCTGCCCAGACTTCCTTTTAATCTTTGTTTTTATTCATTTTATTTATGCTTTTAAAAAATAACACTGACCTGATGGTTGAAAATGGAAACAGCATGACATTTTGGGACACCTGCTGTTATTCTTATTCGTAGGAGAGCCAAAAAGTTTGGGGACTACAAACAGTGCAACTCTTATTACTCTGAATATGTTGCTGTAACAGTGACAGCTGCAGTACATTTAGGATGAACCCTCACCAAACAAGGATGCAAAAATTGGACAATTCTACAAAACTGCAGTTCATGTTTACTAAATTCTTGTTTTCTACATGGCAACTACAGTATGAAGGTTTAGAAAGATGGTGGTTGTGGAAAATAAAGTATTGGTAATAAATAATAAGGGGTAGGTCTGGCCCTTCATTGGAATCTTGAGGTTTTGACTTATCCAGTATGGTTGTAAATCTTACAAACACTTGGCTGATAACATCATTACTGGGTGTTGAAGTCATAAAGTAAATGTTTAGATTTGAAATAATTGGGATGATCCTAGTAATTGTTCAGTGACATAAGGAATGTTGAAAATGTACAACAGATTTTTATGATTTGGTAAGTAAACAACTCTGGAGGTACGAGGCAAACTCAATCTGAGCTCTGCAATATTCTGTAGACTGTAACAGTGAAATCCGCTTCAAATAAGATCAGCTTCAAGATCAGCTTTGTCAATGACAAACTGCTCTTTGAGACTGGATTAAATACAGATTATTTGCTATATTCTGCAAAAGACATGCAAGAAAAGTTTCTTCTTCTTGTTTGTCCAGACTATGAGGCAGACTGAGGCTGGAAAAGTTTGCTTGCAGTGCCCAGCAAGTGTGCACTTGCGTTGTAAATATACTGTCAGTGTGGGTATTTGTAGGTGAGGCTTGAAAAATGTGCTGAAGAAAATCCAACAAGACTAAACATTTCCAAAGGTTTTCCAAAGGATGTAGCTCTGAACTGTGGGTAATGGTCAGAACCATGCCTCTATATTCTGCCAAGAATAGTTTTTGTGACAAATTATATCTCACAGCTATTAAGTGCTATTTAGACACCTGGTCCTATTGGCTATGTAATTAACCCAGAAAGCAGCTGACCATTCGGGACTGGTCAAGGTTACTGGACTGGAAATAAGACTGCTGCTGCCACAGAAACACTACAATACAATTAAATGGTGTTGTGATTACATGTTTCAATGATTAATGCCTGATATGAATAAAAACTTTAGTGAAATATGAACTACATGACCATAAGTATATGGACACCCTAACATTACACCCATATGTGATTTCTGAACATCTCATTCGAAACCATGAGCGACAGTCTACAGCTATAAAAGCCTCCACTCTTCTGGGTTTCATGCTTTTCACCAGATTTTGGTCCCATTCAGCCACAACAGCATTAGCGAGATCCAGCACTGAAGTTGGTTGATAAGTCCTGGCTCATAGCTGGCATTCCAGTTCATTCCAAAGGTGTTGGATGGTTGGTTGAGGTTAAGGCTCTGTGAAGGCCAGTTCAATTCTTCTCTGTCACTGTCGTGTCCAAACAAGAAAGGCCTTCACCAAACCATTGCCACAAAGTTGGAAGTACACTATTGTCTGAAATATACTTGGATGCCTTAGCAATAAGATTCGCCTTAGTCTGGACCATGGCGCCAAGCCCAAACCATGAAAAACATTCCTCAATCAGAAATGCCTCAAAAATGTGTAGACAAGAAAATATAGTGTCACCCTGAATATTTTTCCTCATGTGAAGAACTTAGCAAATGATGAAGAATTTGTCATACATCTAATACCTCTGTAAGAGCCACATTACTCCCTCACCTAAGTCATGGACCTTTGCTTTACAGAGATGTTACTCAGCATCTATGAACAGGTAGCCTTATATACACATTTCAGGAGCATTCATTATGCTAATAATCAAATCCTACACCTCCTCATGAAGAGGTAGCGTTCCTCACGCAGTTCAGAGAGTTTGGTCAATCAAGATAAATATATCAGGCGTTGCTGATTTTTGTCATTCTACTAATTTAATGGTTGGCCTCCAAGTGCAGATTTGTTCAGCCAAAGAACATAAAGGTTTTATTTCAACCAAACAAATTAGAGTTGGTGGCTTTTGGAACAGTGCAAAGACTAACTAAGACAGTTCTGTTGTGTTTTATTATGTTTCTGTCTGTTGTTTGAATGTTTTACGATAAAATAACAAGGCTAGTCTTAGTTTTATCCTATTTTTCTAAGTTTATGTTGTATTTTAATTTGGTGTGGGCAATATATCGATGATTGCCAGTTATTGGGCTGACGGTGGTTTTAAGTAATTGCCCAACCCAACTTAACCCTTGCATGAACAAATCTCATAGAAAAAAGTCAGAGAGAATATGAAAATGTTCTTGCATGAGGCCCAATGTCTCTACAGATGGTTTACAGTGGCCATCCACCACACACATATTAAGGCAAGCTTCAAGTATCTTCAAGTTGTAACAAGTTGTAACAGGCTAGTGTACCCAATTAGTTCCATGAGGACATGTACAGGTTAATGTGGGCGTTAATTACAGAAATACCCACAGGGTTTGGGCAAGTGAAAGGAAGTACAGAAACATACAGATTAAAATCAAGATGTTCACCCACATGGAGTGACTCAGCCCTCCTTCGCCCATCATCTTTCGCCAGCGGACCTTTGGTATTTGTGAACGCAATGTCAGGCCTGTGCTTGAGTCAGCTAACCATGAGCGCCACTTCATGTTTGTGGTTACTCTGTGGTGGTTCCTCTTAGGGGGGTTTTGGACTTTCCAAACCCCCTTCCCCATCCACTTTTATTCCCCCTCTGGATTTTACTTTCCCAAGGGAATTGTGCAAAATGTTATGAGGAACATTCCCTGAATGTCCTGTTACCACATGCTTCAATGATGTGATTTCACACACAAATAAAGATGCCCTCTCCGCATGAGGTTGTGCAGAGCCTACATGTCATGCTTTTCGATCTTCATGTCTTTCATTAATTCATTTAAATGATTTTGACTAAAAAGAACTTAAGCAAAACCCAACTTTAAATGAAACCAGGAGTCACAAGATGGTCCCTGCTCCAGATCAGAGTGGAGGTCTTGACCACAACTCATAAAGTCAAATGAGCCCCCTTTCCAAGCCTCTGTTGACATCCAAGCCATTTAGGTGCCCTCTGACTGGAATGTGTGGTCTCCTAACTATAAACGCCTGGAATGTGTTGCTGCAGACTGTGAAGCTGAAATTATGGACGAGCCCATCACCAGAGAATGTTCTTTTATTGTGGTTCAGGCAGCGAAACAGGAGATTTTCAGAGTCACGATCCCATTAAGGCATCATGTTTTCTCAGGACTAAATCGTTTGGACAGCCAGGTTGAGACACAGAAACGAGCCTGGTTAAGTTTACGGGGCTTTGAGGCCCGAAGGGCGTGTGCAATATTCTCTAATGCTTTATTTGCATGCCTCTCAGTATTTTTTTACTTGCCCTCAAATTTCTCATGGTCACCATCTTTTAAGGGCTTTCCAGAGAGAAAGAATAATAAGTAAAACTTATTTTTGGAAGTTACATAACAGCTTGTGATGCTATAGGGTGTATACATGAGTGTTTTGTCACGGTGTCATTGCTACAATAACACACGAAAATTGTTGCTACAAAGTTTGAAGCCGAAAATTGATGATTGTGTAGTGGCACATGAAAAACTTAAAGTACACACAGGATACAGAAAGAACAAGTTGTATGACAACATGTTGTATCCTTTGTTCCCTTTTTGGTCCAAATTCAAATCGCTTTGACGTTGCCACAGCAAAACTAGAACTGAAAATAAGAAAATCTCTCTTTCCCTTCACTTCTCTGCTTCACTCATTCTTTCCTTCTCCTTTGCCAGCCATACACCTGTCTCCAGTCCTCCCCCCTTCAGCCTCCCTCCTCTATCCCCTCACCTTCCCTCACTAGCCCCCTCCTCTCCATCCCTGTTAGGAATGCATGAGGCAGCATGTTTTGTTCTGGTCGGGCAGGGCTGGATCTGCTCTCAGCAAGACTGGAAACCACATTAACAAGACCTCCTGTACGGTTTGGCAGAGCAGAGTACTGTAAATGTTCTCTGAGTTAATTTGGTGTATCGTCTCATGGTTCGGGGGTTGCTTCTCTTCTCGAGGCTCAACAGTAGACGTAACTAGCTTGAGTTGGAGGTTTATTTTATTTCTTGTATTGCTTTTCTTTAATTGATGAAAACAGTAAATTGGTCACCAGGGGCCAGCTGCAGCGAGGACTATAGCCTCCACACACGGGGCGGCCACTTAACCCACTATGCTACCGACCGACCCAAGGTATCATATTTAAAGGTATGAAATAAACAACTGTTAGGATGATGATGCCTGAGATATCTCAGGTGACGTTGGCTGGAGTTACTGGAGTGTAAACTAACCAGTGGTTACCATGGCTAACCTATGATTGGAAGATTGCTGTTTGGGTTTAGCGAAGCGTCAATTAAAATAGCAGCAATGCAGAAACTGAAACTCAATCAAAGTAAAATCCAAAGAAAGAGAAACCTCCAGAAACAGAGGAAATAATGCAACAATAAATGAGTTTTGTGCCAGTTACTGCTGGTAATGAATATGTAAACACTGCCACCCCACATGTGGGATTTCTTCCTCTGTTTCCTACTGTATCCTTCATCTCTGTCGACCTTCACTTTTCATACTGTACGTCTGGAAACCATGTCCAAGGCTCTGCCCTCTTCAAAGCCAATGGAAGCTCTCCTTTCATGCCATGTTGTGAAAAAGCTCAAATTCAAATGTTGTGTTTTCCCTCACCCTCTTTTAAGAGAGGGGATATTAAGTCAATCTGTAGAAGATTGGCAGGGCTAGAGAACATTTTATGTTTCTTATGAAGGGGGCTGTGCTGTGCACACACACACACATGTATAGAGATTTAAAGCTGACTGATCAAAGTCTCACATCCAACAACAACAAACCGGCACTTTCTCAGGATCCACACTGCCAAGTCTCAAAGCGGATGAGAAGCATATGTGGTCGCTGGTGCTCCGTGCAGGTGCCTGCCTACAGGCCACAGTGATAGATACTGCGCGGGTTTGCATTTTTTAAGTAGTTTTCACACTATAAAAACTTATCCAGATATTTGTTAAATAAAGAGTTTTGACATGACAGGAGAAACAAAAGATAGCAGTAGATGTATAAGTGCAACATTTGCAGAAGAAACCAGAGAAATGACTCTACCTTTCATGATTCCTCGCTCAAGAATCCCTTTTAAACAACTTGTTGTCCCGATATTTGAGTCCTCTTCGCCTTTTTTTCCCCCACAATGTGTCCAGGAATGCAAATAACTGTCAGTATTTTACCTTTGAGGTGCCATTGGACTCAAACATTTTCCAGTTTTCCAAAAGAAAGAAGGAAAAAAAGTCCCAAAATGTTATTCCATGTGGGCAAATGCACCTCTGCAACCTACAAAATCTGATGTCTAGATTATTTAAAGTCTTATCAGTGGAGAAGACAACTAGTTGATGCACCATTAAGTTTTGAACATGTGCAGCTTTCTGTCATCATCCCTCTCTCATCCAGGGCCCGAGGAAACTAAACCTCCTCGAGACAGAAACCATGTGCAACTTCAGAGAGGGAGGAGAGAGGAGAGAACGAAGGGTGGTAAGAAAGGCAAAGAGAGGCAGAGAGAGAGAGAGAGAGAGAGAGAGAGAGATGGGAGGCGAACAAAGAAACTGGAAAATGAGGGAGGGACTGGAGAAGGGACAGGAAGGAGGGAGGGTCCATGTGTTTTGTTGAGAGTCAGTTTTGTGGCCGAGGCTAATTGCTAACAAATGTTTGAACATTGTGGAGTGTGCACCTTGAATATCTGAGGCCTTGGACTGCGAGACAGGAAAATAGTTTCTATGAACACACACCTACACACACACACACACACACACTCTCTCTCTCACACACACACACATGTCAAAGCTATAATCCCTATCTGGCACCAGTTTTCCGTCTCAGTTTGCTCCGTATAACCTCGACTACCAGTGTGTAAGACTAACAGCAGGTGTAATTCTCTCACACATCTGGCCATCGAGCTGACGAGGCAGCTCCAGAGACTGTGACAGCTTCATTGCCTTTATTTTTTTCTCATGGTATCACTATGACACTTTAATATACACACTCCAAAATGGTCGTTTATATTCATTCATAAACACTACTCAGATGTTCTGTATTTTCAGAGACTGACCCCTGGATCCCACCGAGCACGGCTCTTTGAAGTCGTTCCCGTAACGCTGTTTCGTTTCGTTCTCCACACGGCTTCAAACACCACCAGGAGCCTTTCAGAAGCACGCCAGACTTTGCTAACTTCCTCAGATTTGGCCATTTTCCCCTGGTTTATATACTTATAATGCCATTTCCATGTTTGACTTCCGGCCAGCTTGATCTGCTCTATGCTGCTTGTTGCATCTGGTCCCACGTCAAAGATAGAACAGCCGTGAATTTTCTGCAAAGAGACACTTCTGGAATGTCCTTGAAACATGCCGAATCACAATCAGTGTCTTGAACAGCCGTGAACCTCGGTGGGATTGAGCCATTAAGTGATGCTCTCTTTTTCCTAAAGCTTATAAATTGCCTGTCCTGTGGGTCGGTCGTTACAAAGTCATAGTGTGCAACCAAGCAATACCACAGATCATTACTTTTTATTTTCGTAGGGATCCCAATTGAATTGATGGAAATCGGCTAAGCATCTGTGCATCAGTGTTAAATCTTACATTGTTATTTAGACACTGAAAGCAGGCGCCATTTTGATCATTACTGTGGTAACCGTGGTCAGAGGGCCTCACTCCCTCGACACAGCAGATAACGTAGAAGTCTCTACAGAGTCAGATAAGAACTTCAGATCACTAAAAGTAAACGTATTTTATAGAGGTTATAGGGTATAATTTATTAGAAAGACGTACCCAAAGCCTCAATAGGAGAAGACACAGTGGATTATTTCAAACTTTTTCTTATTAACCAGTAACAGCCTTCATCTTCATCATCAGGCAGTCAGCGAATTGGTGGCATATCGACATCATGATCAACCAGTCAGGAAAAACTATTCATATAACATTCTCCAGCACCGAAAAAACAGAAACCCTGGAGGACGTTACTGATTCCAACTGTGGATACTCGTATCACGACATTTCAGTGATGACAAATTGTTTAGTATTACATCACCATCTGAACCATAATCACAGTGACTAAAGTCCTTTTGATGATTACTTCTACATCCCTCCATGGCTTTGAAGCCACGTTCGTCTCTTCCTTCTTTTCCTTTACAAGTACGTCTGACCTTGTACGCTACAGTTTGTAAAAATGAGGATTTAATGACCAACGTCTTTGATCACAAATCCACCGGCCTTTGATTAGAATGAGGAGTTTCTTAATCAGTTCGGTTCATGCACATTCCAACATACTCTTACAGTCATCCACACACAGGAACACAGTCCCCGCTAAATTGATACCAGAATCATTAAAATGTTTGAAGTTCATCTGCGGCCTGTCAGCCACGGGTCGTTCAGTACCACCAATGGGACCAATTAAGCTTGTGATAATTATGTTTTTGTGTTACGAGCCAGCGGAGCAGCTCTCTCTCTTTGCATGTGTGTGTTTTAATGTTGAAATGCATGCCATGGGTTGAGGATTGGCTGCATGGTTTCAATTCACCAGTTGGCTTACATGACACTGGAGCAGCTTGGCACACGAAGCATACACAATGCAGTGGAGCGAGTCCTGACAACCATCTGGATACCTGCATGTGCATGAATACTGCCAAAATGGAGTCACGTAACAAATTGTTCTTGGTGACACACTGCGAGAGCCTTGAGATTTAAGACTTGGACTGAAAAGATGTAAATCTGCAGTAACTTTTTTGGCCACTTGGAGCCACCAGAAGCTCTGAACATGACATGATTAATGTTATTATGGTAAACATTTACCTATGTGTACAACCAGTAAACAAGGAGCAACATTGTAATTCATTTGGAGTTGGGTTTTTCTTTTTGTTTAAAGTCTAGTTACATTACCTGCTTTCCCAGCTCCGGTTCTGGCACGACAACCTCTTCTTTCCAGTGGCCCAACACTACCACCAAACCCACACCATGCAGCCAATCCACAACCAACCAACCAGCCAAACCAAACTTACAGCAGTTACAGCTAGCTAGTTAGCCACTGCCTTGCATCAATCTTGTGTAATAGATCATTTATTGTTGGTATTGGTCGTATTATTTGGATTTTCACTCCTTTACGTATAAATCAGTCCACAGGCAACTGAGAAAAGTCATGGAAAGGCTCATTTTTTAAGTTACAACCTGTTCACTGAAAAAGTGATTAAAACATAACACTAATAAGTAAAATGCCTCTTACAATCTTACATACAACACCTTTAATGTGGCTCTTACATGCATCGGTGGACTTTTTTGAAAAGACCGAATGTAGTGCAGTTTTACTGGTCAGCAAAACTTCACATGGACTTTCCCCCAAAAGATCTAAGAACAGCTGTTGTTAGTGCTTCTTCAAATGAGGACATCATTTCCCAAAAACCCCTGTTGCTTCTTGTTCCAAAGAGGATGTCGTGTCACGGCTTAAATATTTTCTCTTTGGAACATGGGGAACATTTTTGTCACTCGTTTGATTCTGTCATTGTCAGAGACACAGAAAACTTTCCTTTGTCCCACATATCACTGATCATCTGTACAGCTCGATTTCCTGCAGGCAGCACAGGCTGTAAAATCCTTTTGTGGAAGAGGTGAGTGTTACTGAGCTGTGGAGAACCGGCGGTTCCAGATCAACAACTTTAGGCAATCCATGGAAAGGACGAAAACAGAAAAAAGTACATCAGGGGAGAATAAACATCTATATAAAGTTGATTTTGTTTTAACATCTAGTGTGCAAGAGTTTAATTTGAAACACAGACACTCATGGCTGTGCCATGCAAGCGCAAAGACAACCAACCAGCCTTGTTCTACATTCCTGTATTAGTTTGTTAAAAAAAAAAGGGTTTATCCAGGCTACAGCTTTGCACAATCATCATCAAAATTTTTAAATAAATAGCATGTGTTGCCCAGAACTGATCCTGAAGCTACATTATGGCATTGGTAATTGATATCAGTTATTATTATTCATGTATTGGATTTATGCGATAGCATCTCTTAGGATCTTTCATGCTGTGAGCGACTGAACTTTAAAGTTCAATGAGGCTGTAAATCAGCGTAGATAAACAACACTGCAAGGTGCTCCAAGACTCTCGTTGTCTGTACTGCCGTCTCACAGTAATTCAACACCCATCTTGGTTGAAGACACATCCAGAGTACTTAAGTACAGAAGTAAGTCTCCAGAAGTGCAGCAACACCGAGGGAAGAAAAAGACGAACAAATGAACACTTTCAAAATGAACATCTGGTTCTGTGTCACTCCTCACCACACTCATCACAGTGATTTAAATACTGTCACATTTTAATGCCATGTTTTCAATGGATAGGAACTTTGTTTTATGAAGTAAATCAAGTAAAGCTGCTGTAACGCCAACAGCCGCTGTTAAATGAAGGATGCTGTGTCACGATTGGCTGGAATTTCACATGTGGGGACCATATTGAAGCCCTGAGAGGCAAGTGAGTGATCTGATCTATGTTCATGACTTAACAAATTAAAAAAAATAATCTGGAAAACATTTAGGGAAAAACAGGTTTGGTAGGTGAGTTCATGGAGAAAATAAAACTCACCCGTAAGAAAACACTAATGCTTTTAATAATGTTTAGAATATGGGGAGCTTCAAATACAAAATAAAAACACACAAAAAAACAAATACTGCACAAAATGATTGTGACACCTGGCAAAATATTTTTACTAGTTTTCACAGATGAAAAGTAATTTAGGAACATTATCCTTGGAAAACCTTTGTCCTTTCAGTGGTTTTTGGTTTGCGGAGCAACAAAATCATTCAATTTAAGATGGTTCTCATCATCCATCCATTTTCTGTAACTTATCCTAATCAGGGTCGCAGGGGGCTGGACAAGTCGCCGGTTCATCACAGGGCTGACACATTAGAGACAAACAACCATTCACGCTCACATTCACACCTATAGGCAATTTAGAGCCACCTATTACTGTCACCAGGGCTGTTTCTAGCTGTTTGGGGCCCCAGCAAAGATGCTATTTGGGGGTCCCTATTTTGAGATTCCTAATCTGTATGAAACTGAGTTTATTTACATACAAATAATCCTAGCCAGCTAGCTGAGGCAGCTAACATTAATCAGAGGCTAGCATGACAAAAGTAGCAAACTGACTTGTTCAAAAATCGGCATTGTGGCTCACCCCTCCACCCCACATCATAAATAAATGGCTTACCTTTATCCTGTGAATGCTTATCATGGGAGATTAGTACTTTTAATTCTCCAAAAATATATTGAGGCTGAACTTGCAGTTTGGGGGCCCTCTGGTGGCTGGTGAAACAGCTCTAACTGTGTTCTTCTACTATTAATATTATTAATAATCTATTAACTGCATGTCTATGGACTGTGGGAGGAAGGTGCAGTACCCGGAGAAAACCCAGTCTATGGACTGTGGGAGGAAGGTGCAGTACCCGGAGAAAACCCACGTGACCTTGAACATGCAAACTTCACACAGAAAGCCTTCAAATCGATCAAAGTCAATGATGACTTATATTCATTTAATATGAATGTGTGGTAATGTTGTTAATATTAGGCATTTATTTGCTTTTATAAACTAAATTTGAAGACCTTTAAGTCAAAGTTTTTCATTTTGTTGTAGTCCATACAGTCTGTTTTTCTCTGACATACTTCACATACTACTCTTTACTCTCATACAACACATTGTACATTGTTGTATTCTCTCATAGCAATAGTAGATATTCAGAGTAGCTGTTGTAGTTTCAGTTAATTGAAAACATGTTTTATATATTTTACATATTTGATAAATCTAAAGATCTACAGCAGCCAAATGCTGATAGTTTAACTCAAGGAGCTAAATAGAAGAGGAAGAAACTCAAAGTAACTCTTTGTCTCAAAACACGTTATTCATATTAGATTCAGTCATTTGAAGAACATTTTAAAATAACCAAAATATAGTAAACAACTGAAAACATACAGTAAAATACCTTGTGTTTTCAGTGTTGAGATCTCTCTGCTGTATAAGAATGGAGTTCCTGCCACCTAGTGTCACATTTGGCCTTTGCACTGAAGGACAAGACAAAAACATCCTTAGACCAGAAGAAGAAGAAGAGGAAGAAGAGTACATTTAAAACTTCAGTTTATAGTAAAACTATGAGAATTCATGAGTCATGAGTAAATGTAGTGTTTAGCTTGTGTGGATGTGCTTCAGCTGCAGGCAACAAAGAACAAGAACAATGAATGCAGGCTGTGGGATAAGACGTCTCATAATATCTGTAGACTTTTTCTTTTTTATGCATCCAGCAAATCTTTTGCATTGACAGCAAAACTGTGTACATGTATAACTGCATTTGTGTCAGTTGTTTACGCAGTGATCATAAGGTGCTATACATTAGGTGACGATGTACATTTGTTGCCTCTACCAGGGTAGCGAGAAACTTAGGACTCATGATCGACGACCAACTAACCTTCTCTGATCACGTTGCCTCGGTTTCCCGGTTGTGCTGCTTTGCACTTTACAATGTAAACAAAGTCCGGCCTTACCTGACTCAACATGCTACCAGACTCCTGATACAACTCAGTGACAACTCAACTCAACTCAACTCAACTCAGTTTCAGATGATCCAGAACACGGTGGCCTGCCTGGTCTTCAATCAACCCAACAGGGAACATGTTCTCATGGAGCTCCACTGGCTACCTGTAGCAGCTCACATTAAATCCAGATCACTAATGCTGACTACAAAGTAGTCTCTGGTTCTGCTGCACCTACTTGAATGGCATATGTTACTTCCTCCATTGAATGAAGCCTGGCTCTGCCACCCATACACTCAGGACGATCCCAACTTTTCTCGTCTGTCGTTCCCCGTTGGTGGAACATCCTACCAGTTCCTACCAGATCAGGGGCGTCCTCTCTCTACCTTCAAAAACCTCAAAGACCTCCAGCTCTTCAGAGAGGACCTCCTCTCCAACACTACCAACAACTGGACATGATAAATCCATCCCCCTTTTATGTGAGTAGTACTTATTGCTGCACTAACATGCACTGTACCTTGAATGTTGGAGGTGATAGGTCAGGAGTTGTATCTAAACGACTGAGAAAAACTAATATATAATAAAATATCACAAGTTTTAAGATGGATACAGTGCAAATATCTGCTGGGGAACCATTCAACAACAGATTACAGCTCTGCAGAGATGGCAGCTGCTGACACACAGCTAAGGAATCTGTGTATGTGTGATTTACTGGAACATCCATCCTGATGACACATCCTAACTTGTTTTTTATTTGAATGATTACCATTTACTTTGATTTGACAGATGCTTGATTAATTCATGCTCAGTTACTTTAAAACCCTGTTGGGTGTTTGTGTTTCTATGTCAAATATTTTGTCCCTTTATGGCTCTTTTTGCTGTCGAATTCCTAAACGCCGACTCAGACCTTACGGAAAGTTACGGTACATGTTAGCTCAGGCTGAAGGTTTGACACCACTGACCTCTGAGCTGTTTGGACACAACTCTGCATGAAATCACTCTACTTTAAAAACCACAAATCTCCAAAACATCAAACTGGTCAGAAAACAGTTGTTTTAGCCTTGTGACATGTTTTTTTAATGAAAAGAAATACTTAATCCTTTATTTTATCTGAAGAATTCACATTTGGGAAAACAGTGTTCAGTGATGAGAAAGTTTTTCTTTTGATAAAATAAAGTTAGTATAAGGATTAAAGTCACAATCTTCAACGCCCACAACCTGTTCACATTTTTGTTTCTTTCAAAAGAAGGTGTCCCAGTTCCAGGGTGTACTGGTGTTATGCATGGCCAGTTGTTATTGGCTCACTGGCACACTTTAAACACATGGATGAGGGAATTAGGATGGCTGAGCACACCCTAAAATCAGGCACATGGGATTTACTGTATGTTTGTTGTGCACTAGTATTTGTGGTAGAGGTATAGATAGATAGATAGAGAGTTCAACTCAGCCAACTACAGCCAGAGTACATAAGATAACTGCAATTACAGTCATGTACGGTCACATATATAGGCCATTAGTGCAACAGGATGTGTGATTTGATTATAAAATAAATCCAGTAACTAGAGCTTGCTCTCATTTTTTGAGGTTTTAAAGTGCTGTACTCTCCCGGCCTTCGTTCTCTATTCACAGCTCTGCTAACAGCTTTCTCATATGATCTGGTACATCACTGATTAAAAGAGTTTTTGATGGATCTGTAGTCTTCATGTATTAGTTCAGTGTTTCTGTCTGTGTTGTTGCTGTGGCTACTTTAATATACAGCATGTTAGTGTTCATGATTGCTCTCTTGTGCATAGTTATATGCACATAAAGTTGGAATTACATTTTTTTTTATCTCTTCTTATGAAATGATTGTGACAATATGATTTATTCTTGATAGATGAAGTGTAACTTCTCAAAACTTTATCGATCAATCTCTTCCAAACATATCACAGTTCAAATTAGACCACAATTAACCTGACGTGTGTAACGACTGTGTATAAAATCTATATGCAAAAGCAATGAATGCTGCACAGCATTTTATGTGACATCCTTAAATAGAATAAGTTTCTCTCAGAGACCCAAACTCTGACTGACTTCCAACATAACAGAGCCTTCATTAATGTTATTAGTTATCTCTGTGTATTTTTCTACAAATGTGTCTTCAGTGAAATCTGTTTGGAGGCTTTGAAACCCTAAAAAATACAAATGCTGCATCACATTCATAATAATCCATAAAAATATCTTAAAGTAGGATTCATTTGTCAGACAGTTTGAATCACAAAATAATTGTTGGAGATGAAGATGTTGTGCACATAGAAGTGATGCTGACGCATTCATATGAAATATCAAGATCACCACTGAGTCAGCTGTAACTGCCACTTATAACAGTGTCATATTTTTTTATTGTTTCAAAGCAACACACACACACACACACACACACACACACATACACTCAGAGACATGCACACTATGGCCTGAGAGTGTTATTGAATATTATTATTATGTGTGTGTTGTATGTATGTACGTGTTTAATCCATGTTAATCCACGTCCAGAAACTTTGTTGTCATCCATAGTATGAATTTAGTCATCTTTACTTAGTAATCTGTCTGGGTTTTATATATACATAAATATATATATATTTGTGAATGTGTTGTGAAACTGTGCTTATAATTCAGACAGAGACGCGTGAAAGTGAAGTCATTGAATGTCGAGTCATGCTCAGGATGAATCAAATGTTTGTCTTTCGGCTCAGCAGCTCTGAGCACTGCTGCCAATAAATTACAAAACTTCTGGAAAAGTCCTTTCAGCAGGGTCAAGTCAGGTAAAGTTTCGGGACAGGAAAAAAAGCAGTTGGATTTCAAAATAAAGGCAGCAAGTGTCGGCCATAAACTCAAAGTGGAATTATTGTTTTTGTTTTTTTAATTGAGTTAAGGTAATTCAAATAATAATAATAGTAGTAGTAGTAGTAGTTAATAATAATAATAAGACTAAAGAATAATAATAATCATAATAATAATAATATCAGATGAATTAAAGTAAGTTATCTAAGGCCAGGACAGATTATCATGCCTATATGATACAGCAGAATTATATATCATCACAATAATATACAATGCATACTATGTGTGTGAAATTGGCACTGATGACAGGATATAGATTTCAAGCTTACTCATAATGATGTCTAATATAAACAAGCAGATTAAATAATCCCTCAAAACCTTCTATCACAATGACTGGCAACATCCTCTTTTTTAAAATCTGTTGCTTTAATTCATATTTTTATAAACTACGCATGAGAAAACGCCTTTATGTTTCGCTTTATTTTGAAACGCCTCGCAGGAATCTGTGCTTCGTGTTGCTGTGTCTTGACAGTAGCGGCGACGGGCAGCATGTTTGGGCAGTGAATCACATGCTTGCACCGTCCCCGTTATCCGCTGGTATAAATACGAGCAGCAGAGGGACCGAGGCAGCTTCAGTCGCTCTGGAGTCTCAGGAAGCGAGCAGAGGTGAGTCAGAGGGGCTTTTATTTTGTTAAATTCTGCAGCTCGGTGATGCTCAAAGGTAAACACATCTTCATATCCAAGCTGTTATGACTGTTTATTATGAATGCAACACATCAGCTGCATCTTTTACAGGTTTGACCTCACCTTTAACTTGAATCCGGCTGTATGATGTTTGTGTTCTTTATTTCTATTTTTGGTGCCTTCACTTGTTTTTCTTCATGCAGAGATGCTGACTTCATGGCAGACTATAGGTGACTGTGGTTTGTGTTGCTTACTCATGGGTGTGACCTCCATCTTTGGATCAAAACAACTGGATTAGGGTACATGACATCACTTTAACACACTTAATCCTAGTCACACCCATCAAGGAAAAACTGCACAATAGAAAAATACTATTTAATGATAAAGAAATAGAGCAGCATGCACATGTTATATCATATTAATACTTCAAATCTACTGTAGTTGTCCCTAACTTATTCGTATGACAAGTGAATTCATTGGGCACAGAAATCCCCAAACACTTGAAATGAGGCCACATGTGTGCGTCCCATTTGTTGTAAATGGAGCCCAGATGATCCAGATTAGTTAATTGTTTCTTCTTATTCTGGCATTGGGGAAGTCGTTTGTGCAGGTTAACGGAGAGAACGAGGCAGAAACAGAAGTGAGAACGAGCATCAGCCGGAGTTATCAGCTGATGTGTAACAGATATTTAAGACAAGTTTAAAAAGATGTTCCATATACAGGCTAAGAGATGAGAAAACAGATTTTTAAAAGTATTTAATTCAAAGTTAAAAGCTGTATTTAATATACAGGTATGAATTGCAGTACTGTGTCAGTGAGTTGTGCAAATATTTGTGCCTGTACTATTTTCATTGATCTGCCGATTATTTCACGATGGATCGAATAATTGTTGGGTCAATAAAACATCAAGTTTCCCTGAGGTTAAGCTGCTAACAGTATAAAGAATGCACTGCGTATCCATGACGTCACCCACAGGTTTATACAGAGCTCAGTGTGGTGATTCTGGCCTCGACATGTTAGTCCTGCTGCTTCCACCTCCCTGCTAATATAAAAAGAAATCAGCAGACGTGGATCATCAGGGGACCTGAGGCAGGCTGAATGAAGCCTGGTTGCTCAAACAAGTCATCTGTAAAAGCACCTACCTGTCAATCAAAGCAGCCACACAGTTAATTCTGCATAACTTTAAGCCTTAATATTATTTGAACAGGTGAGTTAAATATAAATTCACCCTCAGTATAGTTGTTATGATCAGGGAAATTAGCTACAGAGACCAAAACTGTTTTTTGTACCAGGCTGTAAACATGTTTATTTCTGCTGTGAAGTTGGACATTTTAACATGAAGACTCATGGAGACTGACTCATTCTGTAGCCAACCTCAAGTGGACGTTTGAGGAACTGCAGCTTTTGGCACCTCCATATTGGCTTGACTTCACAGCCATGGAGGTTGCTGCTAAGTTGCCACTTAAGGGACGTCTTCAAATTATTTGTTTTGTTCAATAAACTGTCCCAAGCCTGAAGATACTTACTACAGACAGGTATTAACGCAGGCATTTTTACTTGAAAATGACCAAAGAAATAAAAAAAGTCCTTGATGAGTCATTTACTGTTGACCTACTAAGTAATTAATCAACAAATAGTTTTAACTTCATAATAAAATATAGTGTTATATGTAATATATGCGTAGTGTTAGTGCACTGCTATGAAATGCTATGAAATAATATATGTGAGGAAACTGGAGGAAAACAGCATGTGATTTAATATAAAAAATACAATAATAACAATATAATGGTTATTTTATAGTCATATATGTGATATGTAGAAGAGTTTCATATATGATACTCAAACACAGCATCTATAAACAAACTCTGTGTGTCACAAATGTTTTACTCTCACGTCGCCATGAAGCTGAAACTTTACAGACAGCTTTGCAGTCAACATCTGGACTGGTGAACATTTGGTGCCGCATACTTGGAGTTGTGTAACCAGGATCCCTGCAGCTGGTATTCAGCAAATAATGTAGCTCTCTTTCTTTCTCGCCTCCTTTCTCTTTTTTTATTTGTTTAACTTTCTCTCCATCTGTCTGGCTTTGTCTGTTTCCCTCATTGTTAATTCTCTCCCCCTCTTTGCATGTCAAGACTTACTCATTCTTTGTTTTTCCCTCTTGCTGCTGGAAGCGTTCCCGTCCCTGTTTACTAACCTTCCAGTAAACCGGCATGCTGTAATTAACTGCGAGTTTTATTTATTGTCGCAGGAATAGTGACCTCATTGTGTTAGCGGCTGCAGTACGGTGTTAAACTCATGAACACGTGAGCTCGTATAGAACAGGAGAAAGTGGGACATTTTTTAGAGCCCCCATGTGGGCGTCCGGTCCTGCTGGGTTTGCAGCAGTTGGGGACATTTTTTCATTAAAAGATGTTACATCATCAGTAAATGTATCCGTAATGTGAGGAGGAGACACCAGAAACTTTTTAGAGCATGCATTGTGCTGAATAACAGTTGCTACCAGCTTTATCTTAAAGGTGAGAAAACCCAGATATGTCAGGTTGAATCTGTATAAAATTACATTTATTTAAGAGATCAAATAACAAATTAATCTAAAAACGTTTATTATCTTCAGACCAAATATGGTGCATACTGTACTTTGCTTGTTTCCATAGGAACAGGGGATGGTGGGCGAGCACAAACATCACTAAGCAAAAGATGAAAAACTGAGTTACATAAGATGTATTTTTCTTTGTCATGGGTCAGTGTCCCTCATAGCTTGACCTACCATGACTGAACTTTCACTATGTGATTAAAAGTATGCAGATACTCCTGTCCATGTGTACTTAAAGCTGCTGCAGTGGATTAAATTCCTGTGTAATGTGAAAGGTGTTGCTCGTAGTGATGAACCTACAGAGAGTTATCACCTGACTGCAGCTCCTCTCATCTTGACAGAGTGTTTCAACCTGTTTCAGGTCATTGCTTTTGATCTCCAGCCTGCAGGATTTCTATTTTGGTTCAGTCTCAAAGCTCTCATCAGCATTTTCAGCAGCACCTTCAGATAAACCCACTGTACGCTAACTTCATAGCACCAAGTTGCAACCTCCGTGACTGTGAAGTAAAGTCAATGCAGGAGTTCCAAACACTGCAGATCCTCAAACGTCCACTCGAGGCTGACTACAGAACGAGTTAGTCTCCATAAGCCCCCATGTTAAAATGTACAAATAAACATGCTTACAGCCTGGTACAAAGAACAGTTTTAGTCTCTATAGCCAATGAGTTAGTAATATATGCAAATATCGGATTCACCAGGTGGCCACAAACAAAAATGAATGCCTATGTTGCTTTATGTCTGCTGAATGTGTAAATAAGCAACTGTCTGCTAACAAGTAAAAGAAAAAGACCTTGACTTTCCGACACAGAAGCGTGACCTCATTCCCTTTGGGATGAACTGGAACGCAGACAGTGAGCCAATATTTATGAACTAACATCGGTGACTGGCCTCACTAATACCTTTGGGGCTGAAGGGAATAAATCTGTGCAGCTAGGCTCCAAAACCTGGTGGAAAGTCTGAAACCAGAAGAGCGGAGGCTGCAGCACATTAATGCTTGCATGTAGAATAATGTTACTATCTGTAAAGTTCCTATGTTTGAATTGGAGTTGGGACATTTTAACATGGGGACTTATGGAGACTGACTCGTTCTGGAGCCAGCCTCAAGTGGCCGTTTGACGAACTGCAGTTTTTAGCACTTCACCTTAGATATCAGTCCACAGGCTGCCATAGGCCTCATTTTTTAAGTGTCATTACAACCTGTTCACCCACTAGCAACAACAAGTGATTAAAACATGAAATAAATCTGTAAAATGTCTCACAATCTTGTTAAAACACTCATTACTTTGCTTGGCAATAACAGATTGGTGCATTTGGATTGGAGGATTATGTCTGGCTGCAAAAATGATGAAAAGAGATGGAAAAGCTGCACAGAAAGCCAGTCCATCTGTCTGATGGCTTTCCCCCCCTCTCTCCTCTCTCTCTTTATCTTTATCCTGCGTGTGTGTCAACGGGAAGAAGAAACATCAGGAGCTACAGTCGCTCTCTGTTGAAGCTGTCATTGTTGAATATGTGGGCTGTTTGCCAAACACACATCAGAGGAAGAAGAAAAATGGGTAAACAGAGAAAGGGCCCGCTGTTCTCTTTATATAATGCTTTTTGAAAGGCAAAGTTGGTCAAAGTCACAGGAAACGCTGATCAGAGGTCAGTTTGGTGATAACGGTTCAATGAATGAAAAAGGAGACGAGGAAAATGATCCAATCAGCGGGCACCGGCGTGAATTATTTATCAGGATTGATTGGTGCCGTTATTTTTATGTTATGCTGCGCAAGGGTGGGAAAACTGCTGAGCAAGCGTGGTCATTTCTTACTGCGTAGGTCTCTGTTTTCTTTACAGCCTGCGTCGCCATCTAGTGGACGTAAAGAGGCGCAACAACAACAACAACAACAACATTAAAACTCAGTTTTGTTTGTGTGTCCAGGTCTTTCTTTGTTTTCTCATCATTGCCTGCTGGCCTTGTGAGAGTCAGAGAGGATGTTAATGATGATGATGATGATGAAGAAGAAGGGGTCAAAGTCTCTTGCTGTGGTAGCTCTTTTCTTGGCGTCAGTCAACTGCATCCTCCCTCCATCAAAAGATGATCTTGCACGTGAGTATCGCCGCACCAGTGTCATTAATTCATGCTGCCTCTGAAAGCCTATGACAGGATGAGGCATCAACTGAATCCCAACCACCCTCCACGCATACAAATACAACTTAACAGAAAACGGTCATGTCACATTTCAAAAGTTTTAGATAAGCGAGGGCCACATCAGCATTATGGTTAACTGTAAGACATTAACGTACTGTTGAATTACTGCCCCTGCATTTGATTCGAGTTACAAATATTCTATATGCACTTGCATAGGTGTAAAAAAAAAGATATATAAGCATGTTGCTCTGTTATTATGACATAAATACTTTTAATTTATCAGGTTAATAAATGCACATTACTCCATCAAACTTTTTACAAAGGTAAATGGATAAACACTTTGAATGTCTGGCCACAATAAAGCCAGCTTTCACCCTCGTGAAAATATCACAGGTGTTACCAATGATACAAATTAAGGTCCCAGTCAGGTCAGGGTGCTGCTGTGGTGCGTGTTCACTGAAATCTGTGGATTGTCAAGTAACCAGGTCAAGCTGCAACATAAAATCACACACAGAGTACAGTCTGAGCTGCTTTATAGAGAAGGTTTTATGAGATAACCACTGTTACATTAAATAAACTTAAATTGAATTGTTTAGAAGTTTAAATAGATATTTCTCTATTCTTTTACTCTGCAGATCAGAGTAAAAGAAGACTTTTCTTATAAATAAAAACAGAACATATTTAATAGTATGGCTGATGGGAACCTGCAGTGAATATGTGATAATGCTTCTTTTCACAGAGATCTCTCTCCAGGCAGAGAAGTATCTGGATAAACAGATCGAAAATGCAGTTAACGGAGTGAAGGAGATGAAGAACGTGATGCAGAAATCTTCAGAGGACCACAAGAAGTTTTTGGACGCCCTGGAAAAGACCAAAGAGCAAAAAGAGGTGCCTGATAACACTTCATACACTGTACGACACAATAATACTTACTGTTTATTGATTATAAGTCACAGCCCGGCTCAAAGGCTGCAACACGGAGGGAGACAGCATGAGGTGGTAGTGGAGAAAATGGATCCTGCCAAAATAAAAGCCTGCCTCTTGAAATCTCTGCGTCTGTGTGACTACAGGAAGCGATACGCACAGCTCAGGAGATGGAGGCCAAGCTGGAGCAGGAGGAGGAGGTCTGCAATGAGACCATGAAGGCTCTGTGGGAGGAGTGTAAGCCCTGTCTGAAGAATACCTGTGTTAAATACTACTCCCGAACATGCAGCAGCGGATCTGGACTGGTGGGACGTCAGGTCAGACCATCACACGCTCATACTCTACAGTATATATGATATATATATCTGATCATAATGGTTTCATTGTTGTTTTCATTCACCTGCAGCTGGAGGAGGTGCTGAACAGAACATCTCCCTTCTCCATCTGGATCAACGGGGAGAAGATTGACGTCCTGGAGCAGGAGGGACAGCGACAGAGCAAAGAGTTCAAGAACCTGGAGGGGAAGTACACGGAGATGGCCGACGGCGTGGACAGCATATTTTCAGACACCATGAAGGTACTGTTGACCTGTTACATGCCTGATACATATTTACTTACATACGTGCTGCATATAGCTCAACCAGGCAAGTCATGATCAACTCTGATTCCCATCCGGCCAATGTTAGAGTGTGTTTTTGAGATATCCAAGTCTAAAGCTGCACTAATATTTACTTTTATATTAACAACGGATCAGTTGACTCATAGTGACTAACCCTCAGCTACATGAGGCTAAAGAGCCAAATGTTTCCCTCGGAACGTAGCGGAGACCAAAAACAGATCTGAAAAGAAGTGATATGAAGGACCAGGAGGCAACAAGTTGATCTTCAGTTGATGGTTTAGTACCCACAGTCTCATTCAAAACAGAAGAACACAGCCAAACTCCACATCTGGAAACCTTTTACATTCCTCTGGGTCGCTTCAGCTTCTCCTTCTGAAGTTGAAGAGAACTAACATATCTGTCTTGGGCCTCTGCCAAAAGTTCTACCACATGTGTGTGAATACCAACATGTTTAAACATTTTGTCACAAACATCTTAAGACAAATACATCCTAACAAGAAGAATATCAGGCTGACATTCGACAGGTGTTGCTCTGTCTCTTACAGCTTGTTCTGCTGCCCTCAAGTGGTAAAATCCATGTAATTGCAAGAGTTAAATTCTGAGGTAGCTTCAATAGAAGTTTTATAAATGAATCTCAGAACAAAATTTTTATTAATTTCTGGATCTTTGTAGTCAGTAAGTCTATAAGTCAGCAGCTACGTCATCATCAGCTCTTCTGTCTGTTTCTCAGGTGGCTGATCATGTGCACTACAACCCTCCAGCCTTCTTCCTCCCCAGTTTCCTCGGACCGTACACTCGCCAGGGCAGAAGCATTCGTTCTCTCTTCCGCGATCCTTTCCACAACTTCCACAGTTTGTTCTCACCCATGACGGGCATGGGCAGGAACTTCTTCAGCTCTATGGGCTCCATGATGGACATCACCTCAGACACACTTCCAAACGAGGGTACAGTTTCTCACTTATTTGACTCAAACTGAAGATGTCCTGTTTGGTTTTTGAGCTGTATTCAGACAGATTTGTAATCCGTAAAGTCTATTTTAATTCTCTTTTGATTGTTTATTGTAACATGACATGTACGCAAATATATCTAAACTTAGACTGAACACTAGGTTTTTTCTTGTGTGCCTGGTTGCAGACGGCAGCGTGAATGAGGACGTCGTCATCACCAAACCTTTTGGCAACGGACAAATGACCTGCAGGGAGATTCGCCGCAACTCGGCCGGCTGTATCAAGTTCCGTGACGAGTGTCAGAAATGCAAAGAGATCCAGCACATCGGTGAGATAACTCTGTGACAAAATGATTTTTAATGTATGATCAGTAGTGTTAGTCTAAAATGTATACGGGATGATGATATGATAATAAAATAAATGATGAAAGATGTCACAAATCAACTGATAATAACCGTTCAAAAGGTTAAGTGTGTGTCTGTTCATGCAGCTTCCTCCAGATGTTTTTTATTAGAATAACACAATTATTATAATTTATGTTAATATTGGAAACAGGAAGTTGATTTAATTATAATCCTTTGTGTTGATGATGTTTTTGTTCCTCTGTCATGAACAGAAAATGTATCATCTACATCTGAGACATTCAGAGATGCTTCAGTGAACCTAAAATCTATATTCAGATTATTTTCTGACATATACACCAAAATATTTAGTATCAGACAGATGCAATTTTAGTATAAAACTCATGTGATAGTGTCACGCCTATCAAAATCGATTGCATCAAAGAGCTACTTTCCATATTTTTTAGATAGACCTTAAAGATTTTTTAAAGAGACCTGTCTTCTCTCCGCAATGACACTGGGCGTTTTAAAGTATGGTTTTAAGCTTTTATTTGATACCTGAGAGTAGAAAGAAGGGATGTGAACCTTGGATGAAGCAGCTCATGGATGGTATCCCTGAGTCACTCACAGCATACAATCCACAAGCATTTTTTCACGCTCACCCTCATTCCCACACTCACCCTGGGCGGCAGGAGGTAGAGCGGGTCGTCCACCAATCAGATGATCGTGGTTCGATCTCTGGCTCCTCCAGTCTGCATGTCAAAGATAATCAACCCCAAATTGCTCCTGAAGCTGAGCTGTCAATGCTGTGATTGTGTATGAGTGGTTGACATAGCATGGACTCTGCAATGGCTTATTTGGAGTCGTGTTTCTGTTCACACGACGAATGCAAGTCCAATATTTACTCTCTTTTTAGCTCTGACACCTAAAAGGGAAATATCTGACTCTCTCACTGCTAAATGCTCCTCTGTGTTCATCAGCTAGTTGCGGCGATGTGCTGAAACTCGCTATAAATCTCTGTAAAACCGAGGTGCTGCAGATTCAAGTCATCTGCAATCAAAATGCCAAATGAATAAATCATGCATGAAACAATTGTAGTAATTTTTCCAACCCTACTTGAGCTCCATGTTTCTTTCACAGACTGCTCTGGGAACAAACCTCTGGAGGGCTCGCTGAAGGTGGAGCTGGAGGAGGCATTGGACCTCGCCAAGCGCTTCACTCAGAGGTACAACGACCTCCTGAAAAATTTCGAGGAGGAGATGTTCAACACCTCCTCAATCCTGGACCTGCTCAACAGACAGTTCGGCTGGGTGTCGTCTCTGGCGAATGAAACCATCAGCAAAGACAACATCTTCCGGATTCAGGGTGTACGTAACATGAGTGCTGTGTGTGTGGAAAAGCAGATGCATTGAAGCTTTTTGCTGAACTTCTACCTGCTGTTCTCCAGGTGATCTGCAAGGACACTGATGAGAAGCCAGAGGGAGAAGACAGTCAGCCTGAAGAAACCAACGTGTCTGTGCAGCTCTTCGACTCTCCGTCTATGAACTTCACCGTGCCGGGCGACATCCCCTGGACCGACCCCAAGTTCTCTGAGGTGGTGGCCCAGGAGGCTCTGGACCGCTACAAAGAAATCAGTGTGTGAGTGTCGAACAGGGCTAGAAGACGTAATAAAATGTCTGTGTGGTGAATTCGAAGCTACAGCCAGCCGCTAGTTAGCTTAGCTTAGCATAGAGATTAGCGTATAGAGGCCGAAGCTAACAAAATCCCTCTTAATCCTAAATTGACCATCTGCTAGCCGTAGTTTTATAATTACCACACACGTCATAACAAAAACTCACAACTCTATGCTAAGCTAACTATTTGCTAGCTATTGCTTCATATTTATCACACACACACACACACGTCATAACAAAAACACAATTGTGTCTGTGCTAAGCTAAGTTAATTACCTGCTAGCCGTAGCTTCATATTTATCTCTCTCACACATCATAACAAAAAATGACACCTCTATGCTAAGCTAAGCTAAGCTAATTTTCAGCTAGTTGTAGCTTCATAATTATCACACACACACTTAGTTACAAAAACACAATCGTGTCTATGCTAAGCTAAGCTAATTGTCTGCTACTTGTAGCTTTATATTTAGTACACACAAATAACAAAAACACACCTATGCTAAGCTAACTATTTTCTAGCTATAACTTTATATTTATCACACACACTTAGTAACAAAAGCACACACCACTATGCTAAGATAAGCTAATTGCCTGCTAGCCGTAGCTTCATATTTATCTCTCTCACACACACATCATAACAAAAAATGACACCTCTATGCTAAGCTAAGCTAATTTTCAGCTAGTTGTAGCTTCATACTTAGTACACACATAACAAAAACACACCTCTATGCTAAGCTAAGCTAAGCGTCTGCTAGCTATAGCTTCATATTTATCACACACACACTTAGTAACAAAAACACAAACATGTCTATGCTAAGCTAAGCTAACCGTCTGCTAGTTGTAGCTTCATATTTACTACACACAGACAACATAACAAAAACTCACACCTCTATGCTAAGGTAAGCTAAACCGTCTGCTACCGATAGCTTCATATTTAGTACACATACACTTAGTAACAAAAACACAATCGTGTCTATGCTAAGCTAAGCTAAGCTAAGCTAATTGTCTGCTAGCTATAACTTTATATTTATCACACACACACACACACACACACACACACACACGGTTCATAAACTTCACTGAGCGTCTCTGATCTTCTCTTTGTTTTTCCAGGATGGTCAAATAAAAGGTATTCGCGCCCCAACCTGCACTGTCAGCTGACAAGAGAAAGTTCTGGATTCATCAAAAACACACCTGAAACCCGGACGATAAACACACCTGGAAGAAGAAAAAGAAAAAAAAAAAAAAAGCACACACTGATTCTGTAAATCTAAACGAAGTCCTGCTTTTGCAAACGACACAGTTTAACCTCAGAGATTTATACTGTCACCTTTAGAGCTGTTTGTCCTGCTGTGAGAAGATAATCAGTAGATGTAGATAAGGACGTAAACTGTATGTGAGCTGTGCCATAGCACTTACATGATTCATGCTTCAGCCAACGTTGATGTTATCGACTCTTAAGTTGTTTTTCAGATTAAAGTGATATTTCCTCCACGAGTAAAACAAATATTTGAGTTTGTAGGAAGTTCGCTTTAATGACCTGAACTACCCTTCTACAGATCTCTGAGAGCTTTCAGGTTGATTTGTTGGAGTTTAACTCACCGACTGGTAAACTAAAAATAGGAGTTGATTCTCTTGTGTTTTTCTGCACAGCTGCACAGCTGTGAAGTGTAATACGCAGAGATCTAATAATAAAACCCGCTCGAATCCACTCAGCGTGTTTGTCGTTTGTATTAAAGAGTATTACGTACTCCTGGTGTTATTTTGAGATATCACATGAACCGTGTTGAACCTGCTGAACCATAAATAGACTAGTTTTAGGCGACATTTTTGCAGCAGCTGCTGTTTTTTTTGTTGCTTTCTTTGCATCTTCTCCATCTGTTTTTGTCAGTGTGGCACTAAACTATCGCTCTGATTACACATGAATGAAATTAAAACAATAAAAACTGATCTTGTTTGGTTAAATCAAAACAAAAGCTGAAGTGTATAAATTAATAATCGGTCGTGTTTATGTGCTTCAGTGTTTCTTTGGCTGTGATCTCTAGTGGTTGGGTTAGGCTGCTCCCAGCTACTGTTTGACATTTGAAAGTCGGAGGCTGTTTCTCTCTGTTTCCACATAATAACAACAATAACTTAAGATAAGACAGACTTCAATGATCCTACAGCAGCTCGTATATTTCTCACATGCCGTCTGAACATGTGATGACAAAATCTTGTTTTTCTCCTTTGCTTTGCTTCAATCTGTCCCATAAGTGATATCTATACATGTTGAGATTTTTTTAGAAAATGATTTAGTTTTTTCTTCACTCTTATATTAAAGTTTCTAAAATCTTGACAAAAACCCTCCTGAATTTACAATAATGTGACCAGTAATAAGCACCGACAGGTATATTGTGAATATTTGGAAAGCGGACACTTCAAATGAACTTTTATCTTGTCTTTGTTTTTACATTAATACACTGTACACTGAGCACGATTCAACAGCAGGCTGTTATATCTCATCAGTATCTCGGATCGAATGTGAACTCACTGATATGAGAAGTGGTCAGTGCTCGTCCTCTGATTTATACATTTAAAATCACACCTGACAACAGACTAACAAGCACACATATAAACATGATTTGATTTTTCATTTTTTTTTTGTATTTGTTTTTTTAAGTCTTTTGACAGTGGGAGCCGGAGCACCCGGTGAGAACCCACGCAAAGTTTCTTTGTTTCGCCTAGAAGTGAAGATCATTTCTGTGGCTCAACGTCTTTTGATTGAATCGTGGGAGCCGGAGCACCCGGTGAGAACCCACGCAGACACGGAGATGACATGTGCCTAGTTTAGTTTTTCTGTTTTTTAAACATGATTTGATTTGTGATTTTTTTTGTACTTGTTTTTTTTTTAAAGTCTTTTGACAGTGGGAGCCGGAGCACCCAGTGAGAACCCACGCAAGGTTTCTTTGTTTGGCCCAGAAGTGAAGATCATTTCTGTGGCTCAACGTCTTTTTTGAATCGTGGGAGCCGGAGCACCCGGTGAGAACCCACGCAGACATGTGCACATACATATAGTATATATATATATATGTGTGTGTGTGTGTGTGTGTGTGTGTGTATGTACACGTTAGTGCTCTTTATTCAGAAAACCCTCATGTCACATCTACATTTCAGGATCTGGTTATTATAGACACAGATTAAATGTTAAATATAAATATTTCAATATTTATCATCACAGTAACAGTGTTACACACATTAGTAGCTGTAAACACTCAGCATTAGAAAAATACATACGTTGGTTTGGTGCTTACATAAGGAGTAAACATTTATAATCATCACTTTAAAAGTTACATACGTTGTTTTTGGTGCCTGACAGTGGAGGTCTGCAGCCAGGTGCCTCTCGAAATACTTGCATTTCATGTGTGATTCAGTGAAGCACATTCACATTCCTGAGCTGAGCATTACGTTGCCATCAAGTTGGCCTTATGATGTATTTCTAAAACCTCTGTAGGTCTAATACAGGTTGGTTGTGATGACTTCTAGTTGTAAATTATAGCCTCTATCACATTACTAGGCATATAAATAACCAAGTGTAACACCCTTTGAGAACGTTATTTATTTATGTATGTTGCCCTTTCGCATTATGACGTCATCTGAACGTTTCTCAGCCCCCGACTGTGAATTACTTCCAGCGTCCCTGCACGGTTAACGTTATAAAACTCAAAGATCTGATTTCTTTGAATGCTTTTAAATCTATCTGAAAGTCCTGGAGAGTCATTGAGATGCCGTTGTTTTTAACTGATGTTGTTGAATTCATGGCTTGTACTGCACTTTTATTATTTTTCTAGATAGAAGGACACTTCGACATGCAGACTGGAGGAGTCGGGGATTGAACCACCAATCATCTGATTAATGGACTCTACCTCCTGAGCCACAGCCACTCCATGTATCTGTTTTAATTGACATGTTCTTACTTTGTGTTGCTGTCTGTTGAGACTCCCTTGAAAAAGAGTTTGTTTGTTTTTTAAACTCAATGGGACCTTACAAGGCTACATTTTGAAGAATAAATCACCGTCTGGCTAAAAGGTTTCAAGTCTCGGTTGTTCTCCTTAGTAAATATTTGTGACCAAATAAGTAAAGATCAAATGTAACTTTAAAGTCTGCGTGAAGGCAATTCTACGATTGAACGATATGTTAGTGAAATGTGGAGTTAGAGGTTCAAACTGTTTTTCACCAGGATTTTTGTGGGCGGTCCTTAAAGGGTGGCTCGATGACACGCCGAGGCCACCCTGAGCACATCCCTGCACCCCTAACAGAGAGATAGAGATTAATTCATCTCACTCAGAGTGTTTCGAAGTTATTTATTCCGACTTTACACTCCTCCAGGTCCACTGGAGCTCTCTAAAACTGTTCTAACTTTAGGCGAAAGTTGTTCTTAGAAAAGAAGAGTGTTTAAACACGTTTAGGACAAACAATAACAGAAGTCAGCGTTTTAAAATATTGTGCCGTTTTTATTTTTGTGTAAAAATCACACAGCTGCTAGTTGACTCTGCAGAGATACAGTACATCCATGCAGTTAAACATCTAGGATCCCACAGCCAAGAGAGAAGGAATTAAATAGAATATTCTTTCGCTGTTAGTCAGCAATTAATGCAAATTTACATATGAGTCCAAAAGTGTGTATCATTATACAATATACAACACAGATCTGGGAGCAAATAGCATTCAAAATCCCATCAAGACTTCCGGTAACGATTGCTTCTGCCTGTCTGGATTGCCTTTTAGGTTCAGGGATGACGGGGGGAGCTATTTGTGCTAGCAAACATAAATCAACCCCACATTTTTTAATAGGGTTTTAAATGGCATTAGTTCCAGGTCTGGAAACAACATAACACACACTCACGCATACATACATACGCACGCACGCACACCGAGTACATCATCGTCCTCAACAGCAGAAAAAAGAAGGCGAGCCTTGATACAACAAGGAAGAGAGGTCAGTCAGCCACCGTGGAAACCTGAACGCCGGTCGTGGAGGAGAGGGGGGAGTAAGGCTTTAGAAGATTCTTCGCAAACACACGGGAAGCTCCAGGGACAAAACATTTACACATATATATATATTTAAAAAATAAAGAATGAACCAAACAAGACAGGGTATTTTAGGGTACTGGCACAAAAAAACGTTACAGTTTCCAGGTCGTACTGAAGAAATAAAACTCAAGCAGTCGTCTTAAAAAGATCCAGTGTGTTGGATTTAGCGCCACCTAGTGGCCTCACACTCTGCCTCTAAGCATGTCGGAAAAACTCACATAAAAAAGCAAAAATATCTAGATCAGTGTTTGGTTTGTCTGTTCTGGGCTACTGTAGAAAAATGGCGGTTGAACATGGCGGACTCCGTGGAGGAGGACCCTCGTTTTAAGACAACAAAAACACAGCGACTCTTAATTTTTTTAGGTGATTATATACTAATGAAAACATACTTCTGAATTATTATAGAGGAGATCCTCCCAAATCTCACACACTGGACCTTTAAGGCATCTTTTTTTGTTGTTGTTGTTAAAGACACGAGAAAGACGAGAACATGCAGGTTAAAAGAAAGCAAAAGACGGACGTGACGTATAAAAATACAAAAGAAATACAGAAGGGAGGAGGAGGAAGAGGAAGAGGAAGAGGAGGGGGTTGAAGAAGTTCAAAGTGCAGTTGGGTCATTCAGGTCTCCCTTTCTGTTGACTGATCTCCATCTGTAGTCTTATTAAGCTTCATCTACAACCAACAAAGGTCGTATCTTGCTGATTTTTTTTTTTTTTAAGGGTGAAAGTTCCCCTGATAAAACACTGGTCTGGAGTTTTCTTCCCTCTGGAGCTGGGAGCGATGTGTGAGGGGAAGAATAAAAGGAAAAAAAAAAAAGGCAAACATACAGTAGATTTTTTTTTGTTTTTGGAAGATCTAAGATACAAAAAGTGTATACTGCTCACACAGTTGCTACTATCATAGTACAAACAGCTAAGTATAGTTGGTCTGCGAAGATGTGTCGCTCGTACTTTGCATAGTCCCCCGACTGCTCTCGTCTGCATCTTCTGTTTGGATCTGTGCACGTTTGCTCGACCGGGAAAAATCACAGGAAAACTTCTCCCCCGGTCGGCAACACGGTTTCTTCATAAACGTCTCGCCTTGTGCAGTCGAGCAGCTGGAGTTATCTTCAAAACACCTTCAAGTCAACGTCTGTTTGGACTAAACGGTTTCTCATCCAGGTGAAATAAAAAAAAATAAAAAAATAAAAAAAAGACTGGAGATAAACGAAAAGCTGAAATGTTGTTTGCACAGCTAGATCCAGAGAAACCTGCCAGAGTTGAGGCGATAAAGAGAGAGAGCAGTGACAGTTCAGTCATTTGGCATAAAGTTAAACCATTCAGTCACATCAATCCACCCCCCAAAAAAACACTGTAACATAAAGAGGAAGGACGAAGCATCCAATGCATCATGCCATCACACATCACACACACACACAACACACACACACACAGAGACTTCGAGGGGCCGTAAAGAAGAAGAGGAGGGCTGAGTTCATGTCACAGGATGAGTAAAAAAACAAACAAAAAAAAGCCTTCACCGTGATGATTCGGCCTTTAAAGGCCTCACACAAACACACAGAGTCCTGTCCAGAAGTATGTTTAACGGCGACCGAGCACACCAAACTCCAAAAGATACGACAGTTTCCCGCTTAGCAGCAGACGGAGATGTCCGACGTGTGCGCAAAGCTTCTTATAAGCGTCGTAGCATGAATCTGTGACCGACTTAACAGATTTTCGGAAACTGGAGGCAAATGTTCAGTAGACAAACTGTCATTGATGATGTTTTAAAGCAGAAATGCTTTTAAAGTCCCGGCAACACAATAAGTGAGACGACTGAAGGAAAAGTTTGACATTTGGGGAAATACGCCTTTGACTTTCTGAGAGTTAGAAGTCGTAGTTCTGAGAATAATTCCCCCTAAAAAACACAAACTGGTTCTGTTTTTGTGCAGAGAGACGACGTGTTAAATGACCTGGCTAGCCACTTCCAGTCTTGATATTTGACACAGAGCTTCTCATCTAACTCCAAGAAGGAAAGCGAAATTTCCTCAAAACGCTGAACTGTTCCTTTAAAATCGGTCTGATCTCGGCGTGGAGTTTGGTGTGTCTGAGTCTGAGAGCAAAACATGTTGGCCGCTAGCCTCAAGTAAGTCACTAAACAGGAGCACAAATACACACAAATAGTTACACACACGACAAACACACTCCGCGTTTCTTCTTCAGTCATTCAGAGAGTTAAAGTAATCGGACACCAGCAGTTTGTTTCTTGTTTTTTTTTTCTTCTTCGGACCACACACGCGGTTAGAGCGTCTCGTCCGCCCGCTCCTAACCATTTCTCAGTCCGCCGTCATCCTCACGTTCACCTCTCTTCGGAGAAAATTGAAAAGTGCCAGTTTGTAAAATCCCCTCCACGCTCCTGTCACCTCCTCCTCTTTGTAAGACTCTCACGGTCCCTTCCAGTTTTTGATTAATAAGTGTGATTGAGCGTACGAGTTTTAACGGAGCGCCCTGCGGTGGGCCGGAGCCTCCAGGGAAAGCCTAGAATGGAGGAAGGATTGAAGGAGGGAATGGAGGGAGGGGAGCGATGGAAGAGGAGTCACACCGAGGACCACAGCTTTGTTTCGGAGGAACTACAGCCGAGTTTTCCTCCTCACGTTGGTTAAAGATGAGAGAAAGGTCTGAGCTGCTCCAGCTGAACTTCCAAGGATATCCTCTCTTCAAGCAGGTCCTGAAAAACGACAAATCATCAGTGACTTCTTTAACAGAGGGGAAAGAAGAAGAAAACATGTCAGCGCACTCGTCCTGATACCTTCAGCTGCTGCTGTAGTTCACTGTTAAGTCGTGCCAACACTGTGTTCGTCTCCTTGTTTCTTCTAATTGAAGCTTGAATCGCCTTTTTGTCCTTTCCTACTGACCTGAGAACACACAAACACACACTTTACTAACAACTCACTAAAAACGAAATCTGAAGTCTCGTTAACCAGCCGTGTTTTCTACCTGGGGATGGAGGGCTGTGTGGCCAGAACGGCAGCTATGACGTTTGATTTCTGCGGACCGTGTTGCTCGTCCTCCGGTCGAAGCTCGTCCTCAGACTTCAACCTTCGGCGTACGGGTTTTGGAGGAGGGGCGAACGGACCGGACGAAACCTTGGCCTGATGGGAAAACAGAAGAAACAAAAACATTAATTGGATCGTTAAAAAGTTTTAAAGTTCTCCTCTCTGTCTTTTCATTTGTCTGTAACTTAATTGATAATGAAAATAAGGGTAAGCTACAGCTGCTGATGTTCAGCTTTGTCACTGTATTATTAAGACAGACATTCAGCTGTGCGTTGATATAGTATTTAAGTGTAGGTGTCATCCATTCATCAAGTCATGTTTGGTGGTACTGCGACCTCCCTGTAGTAAATCTATAATATATTGTTGTACTGTATGTTGTACTGTGAAACACAACTAAGTTTCAAAGGAAGATATGGAAAAGAAGAAAAATTATTATTTTTTAATTGTTTGATTTAAAATAATTAGAATCATTTTGCATTTCCTGAAATATTGTGTATCAGTATCAGCCGGCTACATGGTCACGTTCATACACATAATGTGCATACATCCATGATTAGCTACGAGCTCAAATGTGATGGTGAGGTTATAAACAGACGTGAAATAAATGGATTAAAAACAGGAAATATCAGGAAGAAATGTGCAGATCGTTCCACCAGTCAACAATAAATAATCTGCCTATGGATAAACCTCCTGTGTGAACTGAACAGGGTCAGCCTACACTGAGAAACATCGATTCATTCTGTTTCTATTTGAAATTCTCCAGGAGACGCCGACTTACAGAGTTCACAGTAGCCGAGGATCTCTCATCTGCTTGGCCGTCACTCTTCACTGTTCTCAGAGGACCGGCTCCCTCCGATGGCTTTTCTGCCTGTAGACACAAAATGATGAAAAAGACGACAGGTCAGACACATTTTGAAAACCTTGGAGTATTGCATTATTTATTTGGATTAATTATTTCAACTGAAGCACAGTTTACAATCTGTAAAGATAAATGAGCTTTAGGAGACTGACCGTCTTTGTAAATCATTTTTCTCTTGCACAGCAATAGACATCCATCAAATTTATTTTATTAAGATCAAAACTTTAATTTTATAAAGACCGTCGTGGCACAAGTCTGTTGTCATTATAATGTTCTTCTTTTCAGTAGTTGCTGAACAATTTTATCTGAATGTCTTAATTGAGACTTTTGTGAACAACCTACCTAGAAAACCTGATACACACACTCCAGGTAACAACCTACCTGTCCAGCCTCGCTGTGTATGTCCACCTCCGGCAGACTTGAGGGCTGCTCAGACGCAGCGAAGGCCTGAAACTGACTGAAGTCGGCGAAATTGGGCTGCTGGGGAATCTGTTGGGGGGACGTGGTTGTGAGCACCGCTCCGCCTCCTGGTGCACCTTCGGCCTCTGCACGATGCCCGGTGTGTGGGACTGATGTCTAAAGAGAGGATAGGAGAGGGAAGAGCGGGGTGAAGATCACATCTGATGCAGGGTTTATGATGACGTTCAATGTTTTTCTGTCGTACCTGTGTGGGAAGCGGTCGAGGAGGCACAGCAGGCGGATACGCTATCGTCGAGGGTTGCGGTTGCCCCGGTGTCGCCGTGGCGGCGAAGGTGCGGTTCATGTCGAGAGACGAGGAGCGTGAGTGAGAGGGGTGGGGTCGGGGTGGAGGTGGAGGAGGCGCTACCACCTTCAGAGCCTCTGGAGACGTACCCGACTGAGACCTGAACACAAACATTTACGTTTCTGGAGTTACGGACACAGAGTTGTAGTAAATCTAATTACAAAGCGATTTAAGCTATTCATATCTATATATACACAAGGTTAATTTATCATTCTAGCTCACAGGGATGAACAACAACATATAGGTTGTAGTCCTGTACTCTACTCGCAACACAATGATGACAAAGAGATGAAAGTATTAGTAAGAAAGTAGAAAGTAATCTGTGATAATATAAAAAACAAAGACACATCCACGGTGCTAACAAACTAAAGAAAAATAACAGGAAGCTACATATAAACAAAATGAAATCATGTGATAGCTCCGACTGACCTTTGTCTTGTGATTGGTTCCTGGTCTGATGTGAAAGAGTCTGAACTGCTGTAACCATCACCTTCACGACAGAAAAAAATAACATTAAGTCAAAGTACAGAAATATATTAGATAATGTTAGCACGTCGTTTATTTAGAGTTTTAATTACAGTGACTCAAAAACATCTTCAACATTTCTGCTGACATCGATCCAGCTGATGAAAATACGCTTCATATTTTGTCATATTTCAAAGTTTGTCCTACAAAATTAATCAGAATTACAGAATAAAGTCGTGTGTGTGTGTAAAACTTTTTGTGACTGCACAAAATCTCATAAATTGGTGTGTAAAACTTTTTGTGACTGCACAAAATCTCATAAATTGCCTCAAGTGATGTCACATGAGTTACAAAGAAGTAAGCTTTCCAGACCTCTGTGGTCGACTCCTCATTGCTGCTCGAAGCTACATTAGCTATTAACGTAACACAGCCCAACGCCTGACCAAACTGTCTGTGGTTCAGTTGCATTGTCAGTAATTGTATACTTCACTGTTTAACCAACTTTATCAAGGCCGAAGCTCCTTCGCTCTCACTCACCGTCTATGTCACTCAACCATTCGCTCTCTCTCGCTCTCAAACACAAACCAAATTAAACTTCTTCGTGTCTCTATTTTGCAGCGAGTCAGACTCAGATTTAGAAGCTGGTACATGAAATAAACAAAGTCAGAACACAACAGGAAGAGTATCAGAGTTTAGATATTCTCAGTTTCAGAGACATTTCAGACCGACTGTGGAAGTTTGGCTGGTCTGAGCGCCTGATTAGCGGTCACAGTGTGACAGACTGTGTTTTTTCCAAAACTTTGATTCGGCTCAACTCCTCCAGGCGGTGTTTTTGGCGAACACCCCTGCAATACCACCACCGCCAAAACGCACTACCCACATTCAAATGAATGGAAAAAACTGTGTTTTGGTGCTGGATGCATGCAGACTAATGTAGGTGCCAGGTTTTGACAAAAAGAAGAATGTGTGGGGAATAAAATATCTCTGGATCTCCTGCTTTGATTTTGATCTTTATATTTTAATGCCACGGGGGTACATCCTTTACTCACCTACAGTGTTGGCGGCTACAAACTTCATGGAGGCAGGTAATTTGGCTTCTTCGGACAGTTCTGGAGGTTTAGCCAGCAGAGGACTGGTCGGGTGGTTGTGGTCTAAAGATGCAGGAAATAACAGAAGTGTTGAGTCTGCAGTCGATTATACAGCATAAAAAATGAATGAAAATGAACGGTCAGCTTCAGCAGCAGCCTGAGAAAATGCTAATGAGCCTGAGCACAAAACATTTCCGCTGCTGCGTTTATGAAATCCAGACTGATTCTGTTTAATCATGTTAGTTTATGTTCACTCCCACACTGCAAACAACAGTTCTGGAGCGTTGAACGCAACCTTGTTTGCAAGTCAAGTCAAATCTGATGCAAGTTTTCACATTAAGAAAAGCTAAGCCTCGTCTCACCGCTGCCAGTCCTCTTCAGCTCCATCTCCTGCATGTGGATCTTACTGGGCGTCATCCGGATGGGGACTGGGTGGACGATAGCCGTGTCCTGAAGGACAGACAAAGGGGACAGGAGGTGAGACAAGACAGGCAGATTTAAGAAGAGGAAGAGAGAGACAAGTTTCACAGGAAGAGACGTCCGTCATTTGACTCTGCATCGTGTATCAAATTCAAACCAAGTGAAGCTTCCACCATCTCTTAAATCTGTTAGCAAGACTACAGAGCTCTGTGGACTGCACCCAATGGAACTACTACGTGTACCAAGTTACTCAAAAGTACTCAAGTACAACATCTCCTCAGATGTTGTACTTGCAGTTCACTTGAGTATTTCTGAGATTTCACATATAAAACATACACTTCATTAGGTACACCTGTACAACTCTGAATTCAACTTTTATGAAAACTATAAAAGTTGAATTTATGGAAAAGTTGTTGTTGCATTCTAATAATGTGATTAAATTGTTTAAATGATCACCAAAAACTGCTAACTAAAACTTTTACTTTTGTTTTTATTATACTTTTTATATATATTCAAGTACATTCTGTTAATTACATATTAAAACTTTGTCTCATGTGACATTTTTAATGGAATATACTTTTAGTTGTAATGGAGGTATGTTTATATAATCTGAATATTTCTTCCACTCTTACACCCTCTTAGGAAAACATCCATGTTTGATCTTCCAGTAAAAGTAGCTCTCTGAATTCAAACTGGGAAAAACTTTGAAGATTTAAGTTGTTTTATGTCAGTGTTGAGGTTCTGCCCTGTGATTTCTCTCCAGAGTTTCAGAGGACCTAAAACAACTTCTAAAAAAGTGCAGTCTTGCAATAAGGCAAATTATGTGTAATTGTGCAGATCTATTCATGCGGCAATTATTGCTGAGGGAAAAAAAACAGACAGTTCAACAGGAAACAACAAAGCACCACACACTTTTACACGCTTACTTACTTACAGCAGTGAACATACACTGAAAAAAAAACAACAACCTGTAAATGCACTAGTGATTGGTGGATGTCACTGTGGAAAAATTAAAAAAAAACGTGATGTACAGTAGAAGCTTAGCCAGCCAAATCACAACACACACTGACCACTGCTGGTGCAGCAGACTGAACTTTGAAAGAACATCATGCAGAGAAAGAGAGAGAGACAGAAAGAGAGAGAGACAGACAGAGAGAGAGAGAGAGAAAGACAGAGAGGGTTAATGTCTGTTCATTAATGGTGAAACCATGCATACTAAGTGATTGACTTACAGGGTCAGCTGGTGCAATGTTAGAGTCAAATTGGGTCAGAGTTTGTGAGCTGGAGGAGCGCTCGCTAAACGTCTCCCACTGCTGCAGGAGACAGACAGACAGTGAGAAAAAACATGTCAGTCAGCCAGTGCAGTGACATCACACATTTACATCATCAAGCCTGAGCCTCGGCCCGTGACGCGACATCACCGGACGACGCGGCGATGCGGCATCATCGGCGGGCGGCAACAACAACAGACATCGCTGACTTTCATACAGACCAGCAGGCTACCGACACAGTCCAGGATGTGAGAGAAGAGGTGCTGAATTATCAGTAATTATGTTTGATAACGAGGAGGATGGAGATGGTAATCGAATCATGATGGATGGATAAAAAGAAGAAGAAGTAAGAAAAAAAAAAAGCAACTTCATCTAATTAACTCGGAGCAATTAATTATGATGAAACAAACACAGCAGAAGCAAAACAAACACGGAGGAGCTCCGAGTGTTCGTGTGTGTGGTGTGCATGTCGGAACCTCATTGCTCTGGTTCATCTCCGGCCAGGCCTGGTTCAGTGAAGGCATGGAGGGAGATTTGTTGGGGGTGACCTCCACCGGGGAACCAGAGTATCCAACGTCAGCGGCCGCATCCGGGACCTCTGAACACGAAAGATTAGACACAGGTTAGGAAGATTCTGTGACAACAATCAGAGACACAAATATTCGAGGTTCAGATTAATTAAATGCGATAATAAGACGGAGAAATACAATTTTCACTGGCTCATTTCTTCAGAAAATATGATTGTTTTGATGGTTTTATATCAGGGAGAAACTGTTATTGATCAAAAATCTGCTCTGGGTCTTGATGAACTTGTATTTATAACAAATCAAACAAACCCTGGCTCAGTTCACTTCTCTTATGGGTTTCCAATTTGGTCCGGTATGACCACCTAATGACCAACTAATTAGTGAAATTAGGATAGATACGATTATGTAACAGACGTTACTGAATCAGTTTTCTGACTTTATGACTCTTCTTTTTGTCTCTGGACAAGGTTCTGTCCTCCACTCGACTTTTAACCAGAAGTGAAGATTTCAGACCGAACAACAGAGCGGAGAGACGCTTCTGAAACGGACCGCAGCGCTTATGGTTTGGGTTTGAAATATTGACTAGAGCGGCCGCGATTAGCTCCAAAGGCTGCGGCGCAAAGGGTGATGGTCGAGTACGAACAGTCCAGATTCAAGTCAGAGACAGGACATATATGTTCGGCTCATCAGACTCTCAGCACTCCCTCATGACCCACTTGGCACCAATCTAAAGACTCCAGGTATCCCCCTTTTACTCCACCTGCAGCTCATGCACAGTCTGTGTTTTCCCATGAGGTTCATGTGGACAGATACAGATTGCTCTGGACCAATCAGAAGTCTCTATGAATGTGTCTCTTACCTGAGGCGAGGAGGGAGGAGTTAATTAACATACCGCTGCAGTTTTTTTGTGCCTTTCATTCTCAGTTGCAGTTGTTGGATATCACGCTGCTGCAGCACAGTTTGTTTATTTAGACACAGCAGAGTTTTTGGATTTCCTCTGAGAGACCGGGATAGTAATTACATTGCTGACTTTTCATCTGTGCGTCCACGAGAATGCGAGCACGGTGTTTGGGTTTTGTTTGTCTTTGTTGGCATTGTTGTAGTGAGTTTTGTGGGACTACAAACTTTTGTGATTCAGGTTTTGCACGCTGCACTGCGGCTCCGGGTTTTATGAGGCCTGAGGTCGGCAAATCAGGGAAAGGAACACCAGAGAGAGAGAAAGAGGGAGGGTGAGACTGCGTACCTGCTGAGTCATCCAGGTCAATCAGCTTTGGCATCAGGCTCTCAGGCAGCTTCTCGGGGAGGTCGTAGCCATTCTTCCTGGCCACGACCAGGTGGAAGGCGGCGCAGAACTCGTCCAGGGTCAGCGCTCCGTCTTTATCGAAGTCTGACAGCTCCCTTTAAACAAACAGCAGACATCAGTGAGTCCGCCGTCCTGACAAAACACAGAGCTTTAAAATGGATCAGCTGCCTTTCAGTCTGACTTTAACTTCCCCACATCAGTCAGATGTTTACTCTGCTCTCACTAGTTCAGACAAACACAATCAAGTTCACACTGCTATGCGCTAATAACAACCACCTCAAAACAAGTTGTGACAACTAAAATTAAGGCTTGCTCCTTCACCAATGAGCCTGTAAGACTGGTTTTTCAAGCACATTAATTAACTGTCCGTGATGCAAGTAAATGGTATTTCTCTTAAAAACTTGGGAGGAATGGTAGATTGGGGTTCAGACACAGATTTATTTTCTTTAATCAATCTTTTAAGTAACAAAATCAAATTGAAAAACAGATTTTTTCATTTCTGCTTTCTCATCTTGCAGGTTCTCATGGTAACCCGCCTGCTGCCGTGGTCCAGATCACGTCCGCTACAAATACTACTTTTAATATTGGAGTTTCTCCCTTTCCCCCGTCACTGAGTGATCATGGTGGGTAAAGTTGGACCTGCTCTATACGGAAAGTGTCATGAGATAACTTTTGTTATGATCTGATGCTAGTTCATTCATCAGAAAACTCAGATCCTCGAGTTAAAGTTTAATCTGTAGGGAAGTTCCTTTCAAAATAACTGAACAACAGCACTTCTTCATCCTGCCTTAACCCACCATGTTCAATAAATTATTAACTTTTTTTTATGCTGGTCAAAAACTTCACTATTAGCTGCAGTTGAACGACTCACCAAATATGTGATAACTCTAAAATCGGTAGTTTTGATTTGGTGAAGAACTCTTTTGCGGCTGAACCTGGAACACAAAGAAACAGAGCGCAGATGATTAAAACATTTTTATTTTAAAACAGAAATCTTTTTATTTTGTCTGTGTGTGTGTGTGTGTGTGTGTGTGTGTGTGTGTGTGTGTGTGTGTGTGTATCTTCCTACCAGGTATGAAGCCGGTGAGGTCTGGCTGGATGGTTTTAAACTGGTTAATATAATACTGTCTCTGCTCATCCGTGATCTTCCACGGATCATCGTAGCCGCTGGACTGTCGCTGGATCTCATTGGTCGTTGCTGCCGAGGCCACTGTCCGTATCGTTGTGCTTTCCTACGGCGAAACCGCACGGGACGTTTACAGAATTACACAAAATGAAGTAGATGGCTAAGTAAAGCAGTGTGTGGGATTTAGTGACATCAAGCGGTGCACTTTCTGATTGCAACACGTCTACTGTAGCTACTGTAGAAACATGGCAGTTCAATATGACGAATTACGTGCAATTCTGCAAATAGAGGCCTTTAAATCTTATACACCGGACCTTTAAGTGCAGTTTCTTCAGTGTCTATATGTACTGATAGAACCTCACATTATTCTGGGACTTTGGTGTCGTGGTACAGACAGTCCATCATCAGATCTCGTGCTCGTGCTCAGAACGAGGCACTGAGTACAGAGGCTGCCGCTGTTTGTTTTTTGCTTTGCCTGAGCAATGTCACACAAGCTGTTCGAGTCTTAGATAAAGCACAGATATGAAACGTTGACTCATGTTTTAGGCACAACTGTGGTTAGTAAGATATCTCATGTGTTATGTTTCGCACGGTTTAATGGCGCCTTTTCATCCGACGACAAGAGGTTGATGATACCATCATTCTTAACACAGCCTGTCAAAACAGTAAACGTGGACTTAACTTGCTGACTGTATTATCTCCTCCACGCCACTTGCATGTCCTGATGTTGAACGTGTGCGCCTCAAAAAAGCTCTTTGTCACCACCGGCATTGTTTCTGCTGTGTGGTTTGCGGAAAAGTTAGCACTAAACCTTTTGTGTTGCATATTATCAGAGTGGAGCTCGAACAACAAGCGAGCACGTCTGAATCGAGACGGTGACAGGAGCGTGGCGAAGCCTTACCTGGACTGACGAGGGATGCATTGCTGGGAGCGCACTGGATGGCGGGGTGTCCGCTGTGAAACTGACCCAACTTTCCTGACCCGGAGGAGGAGGAGAGTGGGACGACCACATTTTCTCACCTGGCACCGGACCTGGAGGGACAGAGGAGAGAACAGCGTACAGTGAGATCCCATGATGCACAGATAAATATACAGCAATATACGACAACTAACGACTATTTTCTTACTAGGTTTTTGTTGAAAATTGTAAAGAATTGTCTTTTTTTCATACTGATTATAAACCCAGAAGCTAAACATGTTAGTTTACTAACATAAATGACAAAGAAAGTTCAAAATCCAGACATTTTAGAAGCTGGAATCAGCAAGCACTAAAAGAAAACAACAGCTTCAATGACTAATCGATTCATTTTCTGACCACCGACTAATCAAAGAATCACTGCGGCTCTAGAGGGGATTATTTTCACACCGTTTCCACGACATTTTGTGCTGAAGAAAGCACAGCACCGATCATGTGACGCCCCCTTTGTTCCCCTAATGACTAACTGCCGTTCTCCGCAAACATCATTTATGTACAAGCTGCAAACGCGAGGACGCAAACGGATCCGCTCTGTGCCAGCTCTTTATTAACCCAAACTCACGACGAGTATCAGTATCACTTTCGTGTCACATCTCGTCCCCATTTCATCACATCTGTGGCCCCACAAAGCAGAAAAAAACTCCAGTATGTTCTTTGCTGTAAGACTCTCAGGTGGTGTTTGTTCTTCTAAAGAACTCTTCTCCACTCCGCTGTCCAGAAAAAGGCGCCGTTGTTATTTACCTTATCGCCTCCTCGTATTGACTTTAATCTTGGGCTGCAGGTAAAAAGTAATTACTTTCAGTATCAGTTCATCTGTTGTTTATTTTCTCGATTAAGGAACAAGTGAAAAATGTTCTGGTGTCTTGTTTTGTCTGACCAACAGTTTGAAATCTATAAATATTCAGTTCACATTGTTATGAAAGCAGGAAACCTGAGACAGCGGAAACAAACACAGAGAATATTTTGGGTCTTTTTGACTTAAAAAAAAAAGAGAAGAAGCTCCACACTAAATCATAACAGCGTGAACGTGGCATTAAGAAACTACCATCCAGCAGCGGCGGGTCAGCGGACGTTACCTGCTTGTGGTTCTCTGAACTGCGTCCACACGGCTCCGGTTGCGGCCACCACCGGTTGTCTTTCTGCGTTTCCACCGCTGTGCTGCCGCTTGTGTTTCCTCCACGAGTGAGGGGAGGTGGGGGGAGACTGGTGAGGGGAGACCACCGGGGACGTCGGTTCGGGCTGGCGATGCACAGAAAAATGGTGAAGAAACAGTTTGCAGCAGAGTACTACCGCCTTGTTTCGGTTTCACATGTTATGGGTATCAACTTTCAGATCGCATCTCAAACGCCACCCTAAGATTTACATCTCAGACATGCCACATCCGAGAGCCAATGAATACCACTTCAAAGCTTTTTTATCTGCTCGTCGCAGATATGGCGTGTTTGAGCTGTGAATGAACGTTGCACAACAGACAGCGGAGAGAGATACGAGGCGAGGAACATAAGTGACAGGCTGCTGGTTTCAGCGAAGAAAGGTCAGCATGGTAGCAGAAAAACTTATCTGAGCTAGAAGTACTCGAACAAGCAGGAAAAGACACAGGAAACGCATCAGACATATCTCTAGCAACTGCTGGTTAGGAGGAAATAAAATGTGTAGATATATACGAGTGAAGTGAACACAAAGCAGGCCTACACACTCTAAGTCTAATCTACTAACCTGTGGTTCTATGCTGGGTGCCAGAGGCTGGATGACCTCATGGACAGGAAGCGAGGTTGACGTTGGGGGACCTTTCTTGTTCTGGAGACCTCTGCCCGGTGGTCTGGGTATTACTGCTGTGGCAGAAGCTGGGTACAACCCCTGACTGTCTGGGTCTTGGTAGAGCGCTGCGTGCCTCGCCTCCGCCTCGTTCTTCCCCACCACAAACCTCGGCAGCGGCAGGTCTTTGACTGGCGAGAGACGGGATCACAGGATTAGAGGACTGATTAAAATCGTCAGGTCTGCGATGTTTAGTGGATGTCAGCGCGTAGCTGCTTTCCTTCATCCTTGCCTTGGGTGCTTCTAATTCAACCCACATCTCCCAGAATGCCTCAGGAAGGGGCGTGAACTTCCTTTGGTTTATAGGTATTTGTGGAGAGAGTGACAGCTGTACCTCAAAATAAAATGTTACAACAGATACTGCTGTAGCAGTGAACGGTGCGTTCGTCTCCTCTGACAAAACAGTGCAAAGAAAACAGACATTTTTGTTCCTGACTAGTTTTCTTTTGTTTACACAAAGGCAAAAAAAAAGAAAAACACAAAAATAAAATAAGCAAACAACATAACAACATGGACTTAAAAAACACACAAAGGTGCGTCACCAGAAGCTGTTCTCGTCTCTTTAACCAGCTGATTAAAAGCTCGCAGAGCAGGGATGGAAACAAATGAGATGCATGTTGTATTGGATTGTCATAACGAGCCATAATCAAGTGGGAGTTGGCAGATATTAAACCCGTATTGGAGTTCTAAGGGCTGATGTTCTGTCAACTCTTTCGATAAGATAAAATAAAATGTTCTGCTCGTCTTTGTCACACAAGTCAAATGTCTTTTTAAAAAGCTTTTACTGCGTCCAAACCCTTTGACATTTCAAAGACAGTAAAATAATCATCAGTTTAAATCGATGAGCAACCGAGCATCATTCAGCCTCATGTTGCAGAGAGGTGGAAGAGGCAGAGTCACAGATGAACCAGTGTCACAGATTTCGAGCTTCCAAACAGCTCTTCAGAAACCCGTGGGTGACGTCACGGATACGCTGTCCCTTCTTTAGACTGGGAGTGGTTGCAACGCTAAAACCGACAACTTGATGGTTGATCAGCCAAGTCAAAATAATGCTTCTCTTCACAGTAAACAACAGATCTGTGGTTTCAACTGAGGAAAAAAAAAAAGGTGCGTCAGCCAGAGAGACCTGAATGCTGTGGACTGTCTTCTAGAAATCACACAGCTACTGAACAAGCTTCTTCTTAGTTTGGGTTTTATGTGACACTTTAAGAATGTGAATCTTAAGTTGTCTACAAAATACCTGGAGAGCAGCTGTGCTCGTCTTCACAGAGGCCTCAGAAATGAACGACGGGGCACCGGTTAGTCAAACAACTTCATTTGTTCTGCCACTGTGTCTAAAACGAGTGTCTGGTTCTGGTTCTGACTATGACAGAAATCTTTAAACATAACTACATCAACAAATGTTAATATTTGTATTTATTTGGGGGTTTGGCTGTCTCTGTTATTTATTTATTCATTCATTTGCCAGTGATGGTCACCAAAGGCCAGGAATTGGTTGCCAGTTTCTCAAAATGGTTACCAGTGGCAACCTGGCAACCGTCACTGTCGAGTCCTGCTTTCTATTCAATATCTCAGCGTGACTTCAGGATTTCTGAACCCACAAAGTAAACCAACATTATTTTTTAACTTGCCGAGTCTGTAAACATCACTTTGTACTTCGTGTTCATCTCGCGATGAGGAAGTGACCTCGGTGCTTCCTTATATTTAAAGAAGAAAAAATTATGAAATTATTTCACCAACATCGTGTCGCAATATTTCAGGAAAAACAAGCGAGTCCGTGCAGCGGGTGACTGTGACATCTTCCAACGCACCAAAGACAAACAGAAAAACGCAATTTAGCATTTAGACCCTCGAGGGCTTACACTACACACACACACACACACACACTACACACTTTGCTCAGTTCAGACAAACACAAAGCTAGAACCTGATAACACAGGCGCTGAGCTGCACTGTGTGTGTAGAACATAATTTCTGATAACTTTAGATTACACGACACACAAATGATTGGCAGTTTGACGTTCTCCTCAAGGACACTCTGACATGTGGACAGACGTCAGCTCTGAACACTCTGTACCGACTGATGAAGATGAAGTGTGATTTGTTTGTTTTAATGTGACCTGACACAGAGACTTCTTTAACGTTAAGCCCATCATTTAACAGACAGTTCATCCTCCAGGCTTCCTATAGTTTCTGCCACACAATTCACCCGGGATAGACAAAAATCTTCGAGTTAAACCGACAAGCCGAGCGTCAGAGAACCTGATGGTGCTGAGCGGGGCTCTGTTCTTTCTTGTGTGTGAGAGAGGAGGAAGAGGGTTGTTGTGAAAGGTTTGGGAAAAGGTGGACTCACCCGAGTTGAGGCTCTCCACCCTCAGGGGCAAACCGGACTGGGCAATGGCAATGAGCTTCAGAGCGATGTAGAACTGGCTCCGCCCAAAGTGACCCAGTCGAGTGGCTCCACATAGCTCCGTGATCTACACACACACAGAAGGACAAGGGGGAACAGTTAGCAACATTGTATTCATGTGAAACTCTGATATTGAAGCGAAGAGAGGACCAGTCTTTATAAACGGAACACTGCAGACATAAACAAGAAAATAAAGGACATATACCAAGAAGCTAAACTGTTGTTGAGTTGTACTTAAGTTCTCCAAAGACGTGCTGACTTCATGTGATTCAGTTCACCTGCTTTAACGACACAGGACAGTCTTAATCACTCTGTTTATTGGCAGATGCTCGGCAGGTCTCACTCACTACTAAGCCTGATTATCACATATTTCCTTGGACTTGACGTCACGCTGAGCAGGCTTTGTCCAAAATGGCAGATTGAGGCAGCACGGGACAAACTACAAACACGTGTAGGATTTCATATTTACGTGCCCGGCGTGTCTACACATAGACGGCTAACTGACACCTGGGGGAGTTAAAACTTCACGACGTCAGGACAACTCCTTCAGCGCGTGGAGCCTGCCACAGCTGACCGATCCCTTTTCTTGCTGACAAAGGACTTATTCTGAAGTATGGTGTGGAAACAACGGTGACTTTCAGCTTCCAGCCTGTTACAACATGACACTGTAGCTTGTATGTGTCTCATAAGCCGCCGCTGCCACCACCACCACGGGTGTAGATTTTTGGAAAACAGGGGATTACAACACTGCCTAACTCTTCCACAGCACGCAGCTCTCTCCTCTTGTTGACCTTGAAAAAAAGAATTGTGACTCACAAACTGCAAATATTGGCCTGCTGAGAGAGAGAGAGAGAGAGAGAGAGAGAGAGAGAGAGAGAGAGAGAGAGAGAGAGACCTGGAGTCAAGATATAGGGCTGCAGCTATTTAACTGGCTGCTCATGAGTCTATAACAGTTAGCAGAGAGAGGGAAAGAGCTTACAGTTGATGTGAGCGTCGTGTAAATATTATAATGTGTGGAAACAAGCGTGCTTATTTACAGTGTAAAAGCCGGACTGACGTGTTGGGTGATACACCCCCCCTCCTCCCAGCAATGTGCTGTGAGGGCATGTTTGACACGTCGGGACGCTTTTTCAACACATGGAGCAGACATACAAACGTCTGCTTTATGTTTCTATATGTTTTAGATGTTAATACGAGCCCGATCTCACAGGTGCACTGCTGTTTTAACGCATGCATCCTTATCAAATGACCTCTCCGGTGTTTTAATCTGATTGCAGTGATGTTACAGGATGATACACACCATCTTCCTCATGTCATGTGTTGCTGAGATGAGTTTAGGTCAGAAGGCGACTTTGTTGACAGTGACACTGGCTCTGCATTTCCTCCATAATAAGAGGCTTTATCGGGAGACAGGAAACAGTGGGCAGTAATGTGACGAGGACATGATTTGACACGTGGGGTCGCTTTTTCAACACATGGAGCAGACATACTATGTTTTTCTAGATGTAAATACGAGCCCGATCTCACAGGTGCACTGCTGTTTTAATGTTTTAGTGCATGCATCCTAATAAATCAGGATGCTACACACCATCTTCCTCATGTCATGTGTTGTTGAGACGAGGTCAGGTCAGCGGGCGACTTTGTTGACAGTGACACTGACTCTGCATTTCCTCCATAATCAGAGGCAGTAGGCTCAGTCCATAGGGTGGCCGGTTCTAGTCCAGCATGGACCAAAAATATTGAAAACATAAACACCTGCTATATGTTTCTATACGTTTTAGATGTTAATATGAGCCCGATCTCACAGGTGCACTGCTGTTTTAATGCATGCATCCTAATTAAAAAAAATAATAACCTCTGGTCATGATTGCAGTGATGTTACAGGATGATACAGGTGAGTTTAGGTCAGGACTGTGCATCTGTATATACACTTTTGCATAATATATTTGATTTACTATTGCTATTTTGACATTTTATCATGTATAGTTTGTTCTTTATGTTTTTATTCTTATGTTGTCTATCGTCACTGTGTGTAATGCTGCTGTAATTTCCCAGCTTGGGATAAATAAAGTCTATCTATCTATCTATCTATCTATCTATCTATCTATCTATCTATCTATCTATCTATCCTTTTCCTTCACAATAAGAGGCTTTAATGTGGAGACAGGAAACAGTGGGCAGTAATGTGATGAGGACATGATTTGACACAACGTTAGGTCGCTTTTCAATAGCAAAAAAAAAGAGACACACACACAAACGTCTGCTTTGTGTCTAAAATGTTTGTTTTTTCTCCAGCTGGGGTTAACTATGTGACTTGTCTGCCCACTCTCTTTTAGCTACAGGCTAACATTAGCCCAGAAAGAAGGTGTGTCTCTCCCTTTGCTGCGCAGCGTTGCTAACCCAAACCGAGGGCTAACCATAGCCAGGTCAAGCTCTTACTGAAAAAGCCTGAGCTCAAGTTTAGTAAAAAAATAACAATGAACAAAAAGAGGAGGGGAGGTTACGTCTCTCATAGGTCCAGTCTGGTGGTATATATGTTTTAAAAGCTGTCTTACCTGCAGGACAACTTCGCTGGGTAGCTGGGCCGCCCGGAAAAGGTCAAGAACTCTCCCGTTGGAGGCGACTTTTTTGGTGTTGTCCGTGTCGCAGTAGACGAACAAATCCGAGTAATACTTCTGCTCGATGTCACTCAACGTTAGACTTTCCATCGTATCGTAGTGAGTAAGTACCAATCGGAACCTGGAGAAAGGAACCGGACTAGTTCAGCTAGTTTTCTGATTATTAACCAATGGCCGGGGCAGGATCCTAAAAAAATGGGCGAGACTTCACGTTCCACCAAAGCGACGGTTAGCGAGTGAATAACGTTCACCAACGGCTGCTCGTTCCACCCCCCGCTCCCTAACACTGTGTGTTCACAAATACAAACATTCAAAAACACAAAAAAACAAAAAGCGAGGCTCGCTTTCATACAGTTTAATCACTTAAAGTTAACTTGTTAGGGCCAACAGCTGGCTAGTAAACTGCAGCGGCGAGCTAACGGGGGCTACCTTGAATCAAAGTCAGTGGAAGCTAACTAAGCTAAAGTGCGTCCACCTCCTCCTCCTCCTCCTCCTCCTTCCTCCTCCAGCCGTTTGGAGCCCCCTTTTTTTTTTTTTTTTAAACCCGCTTTAAATCTCACGTACACCGCCACTTCTTCTCCTTTTAAATCCGGTTACGGGACTGTGTTTCTGCGTTTCGCTAGAACCGGATTCCTCCGCGGAGGCCGTTAGAAGTAAAGTTTCATGGTCTTCTCTGGGAGCCTTCCTCTAGTAATCTTAGCCGCCATTCCTACCGCCAGCGTCAAGACGCCCCGGAGCTAACGGGAGACTTCCGGTACAGTCCTTCAAATTAAAAGACGTTGCAAAAGCTATAATAACATTTTCACATGTTCCTTCACTAGTTAATTTGATTATTTGGAAATGTAGATAGATAGATAGATAGATAGATAGATAGATAGATAGATAGAATTCTTCCCAAAGCTATAATAACATTTTCACATCTTCCTTCACTAGTTAATTTGATTATTTGGAAATGTATGTAGCCCACAATAAAAGCTTGATTTAAGCCTTTTTTGACTAAATAAATAAAAAATAAGATAGATAGATAGATAGATAGATAGATAGATAGATAGATAGATAGATAGATAGATAGATATATAGAATTCTTCAAATTAAAAGACGTGCACTCCCCCCCAAAGCTATAATAACATTTTCACATCTTCCTTCACTAGTCAGTTTGATTATTTGGAAATGTATGTAGCCCACAATTAAAGCTTGGTTTAAGCCTGCTTTGACTAAATAAATAAAAAATAGAGAGATAGATAGATGCAGCCTCAGACCTGGATGCAGTTTTTGTGAGGACATGTGTGTGAGATAGACAGACAGACAGACAGACAGACAGACAGATAGATAGATAGATAGATAGATAGATAGATAGATAGATAGATAGATAGAATCTTTCAAATTAAAAGACGTAGCTATAATAACATTTTCACATCTTCCTTCACTAGTTAATTTGATTATTTGGAAATGTATGAAGCCCACAATTAAAGCTTGGTTTAAGCCTGCTTTGACTAAATAACTAAAAAATAGATAGACCTTCCGCACATACAATAACAACAAACCCTGGTTCACTGCAAAACTCAGGCAGCTTCATCAGGCCTAGGAGGAGGCCTACAGAAGTGGGGACAGAGTCCTGTACAACCAGGCCAGAAACACATTCACGATGGAGGGGATAGCAGCTAAGAGGAGGCTGGCCTTTCAGCCAGTGACCCAGCATCAGTGTGGAGACACACACACCTGCCCAATAAAGTGATTCTGATTCTAAATATTTCCACAGACTGTTTCTAGTCTCTAATCACTCTCTTTTTTTTTTTTTTACATAGTTTTCTATTTTTAGCTTTGCACAGATAAGACAGACCTTTAAAGTTCTAATCTTAAAGTGTAATCTTGAATAAATTTGTATTTAACCAAATAACCTCTCTAGTGCTTAAAACTGGCCATGCTTGTAGTGACGTTAAGGGAAAGCCCAAAGTTATATGGGTATATGAATATACAGCAGACATCTCATCATCTTTGTGCTTTCATTTTGCATATTTTGGAATTAATTCAATCCTGGGGTCGCGTCCAGCATAGTAAAACTGTTCACATTGCAGAGGGAGGAAAATAAGATAAGTAGGCTTTTCTCAGCACTGGGGGGCATTTTCTGTCTTTAAAAAACAAAATATTTTGATAATGAGCCAACAATTTTAGAGTTGTTTTTACACCCTTTTCCTTCAGCTGAAGTATTTTTATGAATGATAAGAGCCCAGCTGGTTACTTTATTAATCTGACTTCTGAATACATAAAGATCAACATACATGAACATTTATATCTAATAAATATTAGGCTCCCTAAAAAAACAAAACAAAAAAAACAAAACAAAGTTATGCTTTTGTTTTGAAGACAAACTCGACAAACTTCCGGTCGCATCTTTAGCTTTCTTATGGCTAACTTGATGTCTCGTGACGTCACTAGGCTACGGTCCGAGTCAGCGCGAGCTTGCTTGGCCTGCAGGGACCCGGATGAGTGATTTCAAAATAAAAGCCTCACCGATAACCGTGACTTGTTATGATGATGGAAACGGGACAATTTACTGCAGTTAGACTTTGAGACTGTCTTTTAGGACTCTGACACTCACTGCTGTATTTAAATGTTTAATAATATGCTAATAAATATTAATAAAGTAATCATGTGTCATAGTTTCATGTATACAAACATCAGTTCTACAAATTAAGAGCTTAAACTAAAATTATATGAGTTTTGGGGCCTTTTTTAACCTCTGTTTCTTCCAGCCTGTCATAAGCATACTACCTAGTCCAGATTCTCCCATTAATTTACAAATAAGCACTATATAGACACAAAACTGCAATAAAAACTAACTTGATACTGTGCTTTGGTGATTCATACTCCCACAATGGAGGTAAGGCTGCTGATTAATAATGAATGTCCTGGATGGAAATGTTCCGTGTGATGGAAATGTCTCTATTGTACTGGTTAGTTTCATTGATGGTGACTCTCTAACCGACATGTCTAACCTGTGAGTTGGACCTGAGACTGTGACCTGCTTCCAGAGGCGGATTACAGGCTGAGTGAAGACATCCTCTGTCCAAACACGCCATATAAGGGGCACACACCGTCCTAGTCTGGCATTGTGTCACGATGAAGTCAGATGAGCTTTTATGCTGCCTTAAAGTGCAATGGGGAAATTTGAGCTACCAAAGAAAGAGCTCATGATTTATCATCCCAAATGTGCCACTTTAGCAGAAAGTCACTCAGCTCTCAGCTGCATCTCATGACTTTAATTAGTAGGTGAAGTTTTATTCATGAGGTGATTCTGACGTTTGTTTATGTGATGTAAAAGTAATATGACGAGGCTGCTCGTGTGTTTCTGGTTCTGTGTTTTATGTTTGTACTTCTCTTTTAATAGCCACATACAACAGCTTTTTAATCAAAACACGTGTATAACATCCAAGCTGCAACTTCTGTGACTGTGAAGCCAAGAGTGAGTCAGTCTCCATAAGTCCTCATGTTAAAATGTCCAACTTCACAGCAGAAATAAACATGTTTACAGCCTGGTACAAAAAACAGTTTTGGTCTCTAATTTCCCTGTTCATGACAGCTGTACCAAGGGTGAATTTTATTTTGCTTATGATCAATCAATCAAAGATTTGTTATAGACATACCATAAAATATACAAATGCAAACAAAGTCCACAACATCAGACATTGCATATCAGAATCATTTTAATGACTTTAATTCGCCAGGTGTGTGTGCACACGCGAGGAATTTGACTCCGGTTACACTTTGCTCTCTTAGTACAAACAGGACTTGACAGGTAAACGTAGACATAAAAAGATAAATATATAAATATCTGTATCTGTATATAGGCTAAAATACCAATATAATTCCTTTCCTTTGTTCCAGATCATGTCTGGTGAATGTAAATGCCTAAACAACCCTGACTCCTTTTGCTATATTTGTGCTAGTTTCATCATTCCAAGTCAGAGGAAAGCAAACATCAGTGCATGTGTCAAACAAGCATATTTTGCATATCTTAAAGTAAAACTCTGTGATCAAGTCAAGCCATGGGCCCCTCACAAAGTGTGCAAGCAGTGTATCGAGAGTTTACGCATGTGGACTAAAGGAACACGTGAAAAGTTGGCATTTGGTATCCCCATGGTTTGGCGAGAGCAAAAAGATCATTGCACAAACTGTGTTACTTTTGTTTAGTGAAAACAAGCACATATCTGTTAAGTACAGTATTTTTCATATTTTTTTAAGAAAACAGGGATCCTATAGTTAAAAAACTTGACGTGATGGAGAAAAACTGAGATCAGTTTTGGATTCTGCAACAGCTGTCAGACCTAAATCAACAAAAAAATGTGTTCCCCAGTGAAATCAAGAAAACTAGTAAAGTCTAAAAAGTTCCGAGCAGACCGTGAACGCAGCAGCGTTATCCAGCACCGGCGCTGATTGAACACGGTGAGGTCGTCCACCATCATCCAGCTGCAGTCCAGACGAATTAAAAAGGTAAATCCGTGAGTTAATGTTACATTTAAACCTGTTTTCCACTTCGACTTTCATAAAATTATTGTGTCGCCCGCAGGTTTTATCCGTGCACCAGCCTAAAAACTCAACCCAGTTAACGCTAGAAGCTAAAACGTTACCGGCGAGCTCACGTCTGCTGCTCTTTGCTCTTTAATAATGTATATGAAGGGCTGAAAAACGTGTCTGAAACGTGACTATTAATCCACGCTTATGTATGAGTGCACACCGCTGAAATGGAGGAAGTACAATGAGTATTTGTGCTGTGAGGTGGATAGCTCGGAGCGCTACTCGTCCGTTTCCGCATTGGTGATATCCGCCCTGTTCGTGCTGCAGCTTGTTCTGCATGTTGCACAGTCAGTCCTCATGTTAAACCTGCTGCTTGTGCTCAATTTATTTGTGTTAATCGATTAAATAAAACTGCATTTTTTATTGCGCATAAATAACAGCTGCTTATAATAGAGGGAGAGAGAGGAAATCTCAGTCCCAAACTGCCTTCAGTAATCTGATTACATTAAAATGACCTCGCTGATAATCAAATAAAATCACACCGGAGAATAAAAGTTCAGCTTTTTTTTTTTAAATATCTTAATCATAAAAAATCACTCAATAATAATTAAATAACTGTTGTTTTATTCATTTTTACATCATTGTTGGTGCAATCGTACGGAAGCCCCAAATGGTCAAACATTCATATATTTTATTTCCTGGAGTTATAAATGCCATGATGTCAACAAATGTTGTTGATCAAGATCTCAAAATAATAAAATTTTGCTTTCCCGAGATGACGACATAATTAATGCGAGGAAATAATATACGAGGGAATAAAATGTAGGAATGTGTGACTGCTTAGGGTCTCCGTAGTGGGTCAGTCACTTAACTTACAAATTTTATTCAAATTAACTCCGTCGGGCAGATTCTACCTAATTACGGAAGCCCCAAGTAGTCATACATTCCTACATTTTATTACCTCTGTTTTCTTGTTATAGTGAGTTAATTTAATTTGTTTCCTCGAGATATCAATTTTATAAATGTCATTATGTTAAATCTTATCTCAAGGTAAGTAAATCATTTTCTCAAGATAATAAAACTTTTTGTTTTCCCACGATAACGACATAATTAATAGATATAGTTTATAATTGTTTTTTTTTGTTTTGTTTTCCCTTCTAGCAACAATGAATGTCGAACATGAAGTAAAATTGCTGGTGGAGGAGATTCAGCGACTCGGCACGAAAAGTGAGTCCATGCTATTATTTTGTATATATTATGTCTTTTATTTTGAAGTAGTTTCTCAGACAGTTGTTTAGACACACTAATGCTGTGTTCAGGGTCATATTGGAAATTTCAGAGAATTACTATAACAGCAATTCTCTGAGGCAAAGTTACCACAAGGCCACTTATTGCTGAAACTTTGCATTGATTGAATAAGCCTTGGTCAGACAACCAAATTTTTGAATATCTTTCATTTCTGGACAGTTGGTCGGACAGAAAACAGGCAGATTATAATCCATCCTCTTTGGATAACATCATCAATCTGCATTACTCTTGTTATTTCAGATGCTGACGGTCAAACCACCGTGAAGTTTGGGGTCTTGTTTAGTGACGACCGTTGTGCCAACATCTTCGAGGCGTTGGTGGGCACCCTGAAGGCGGCCAAGAAGAGGAAGGTGGTCAGCTACCAGGCCGAGTTGCTTCTACAGGGCGTCCACGATGACGTTGAGGTTGTCCTGCTAAAAGAATGAGGCCAAAGTTTGGACCAGATGAGCTTCTAACAACTGCGGATCATACTGAGTCCTTCCAAAATACTGAGCTTCTGCAGTGTGTACCGGCTTGTGTTTTCAGTTCTCTTCCTTCAATGTTTAAAATTCAAACATTATGACCAAACAGATTAGATCAAACAGTACACTTATAGACCCGGACGACATGTCTGCTTATGATTTCATTTGATTTCACTGTGCCAAGCAGATATTATGAAACTCTGAACGTCCACGTTCACAGTTTCAAATGACAAGAAAAAGTTCTCTTTCTCAGGCGCTGCTTTTTTATCAACCACGGGTCTGACATGTCATTTTGATCCATTTTTAAGACTATAAACGCACAAATCGGAAGTGTAATAATTTATGTAAAGCATTCATTTGGGATTCTTTTTTTGTTCATTTCTAGAAAAATTACAAACTATCACGACCCAATGCCTCTCATGATGGCATCAGTGATAGGATAAAGGACACAAAGAACAAGATACAAACTTCTTCTGTTTAATTGAAGCACTCTGATCTGGACAAATTGTTGATTTTTAAAGCTGCATTAGGCTAAAAACATGTAATATGTTAAATATTATCGCATTTAATCTAGCTCAGCTTTAAGACAACATTTACTGTTTACACGAGCCATTCATACTACCTCTTGTGGACTTTGTAAAAAAAAAAGAAAAAAAAAGATCTTATTAGACCAGTGCTTTTGGAAAACTAAAGATCAGTTCCTTCGTATGAAACTACAAAGACAAAGTGCATTTTAAACAAAACTTTTGCACCTTTTTGTACTCGCTGCAGTCTGCTAGAGTAGTTTTTATTCCATCTTTTTTATAAGCGGTCAACAAACTCCCGAGTTTTTCCTTTCGTAAAGAAGTAGCTGATGAGCAAATGGCAAAATGGATTTCTCGTGCAATTTTTATTAGTGTATAATTATAGGAAGGGCGGGGGGGATCGGTGCCAAATGCAAAAGATGAATAATGTTTAATAGGTTTCTCAGGACCAAATCGACACAACCAAAATATGTTTATTAATTGTCCTGTGGCTTAAATTAGGTGTCTTACTTGCGACACGATGTGCATTTATAGTTTTATTAGTTTGTAATTTTTTTTATTTCACCACACTTTGTTCTGTACTGTAGGTCAAATGATACTTGCAGATCAGGCGTGAACACTTTGTTTGGCTTCCCGCTATGAAAACTCGTCACTTGTGGGTGTTTTAATTGTGTCCGCAAATGTCCATTTTGCTAAATGTCAGAACATATCCAGCTCAGTATGGAGGCCCAAAGTGGTCCTAATTAAATAAATAATCAGACATAATGTGTAATAGAACATGAAATTGTGAAATAACGCAGTATATTTCTTAAATTCAGCTTTTTTTTTTTTTTACAAGAACATATCAAGATTTCAGCTCTTTTTATTTCAAAATATCATTTTCCCGAGGCATGGATACAGTTACATGATTGGCTGTTTGTCTCATATAGATCAAAGCAACAGCCAATCACCAACTGTCTCTGGCCTGGATTGAGGGAAAAGTGCATCATGAAATATCAATTAACATTGCCTGAGCTAAATATATTCGATTATTTAACAATTTAATGGTTATATTACACATTTTGTCTGTTTTTATTCACACAATTTCTTTCATAATATCTTGTTTTTTAATTTAATTTTGGTCATCTTTCGGTCTCCATAGCTTTGGCAGTTATTTAGACGTGAGCAGATGTGATTTGTTTCGGATACACATCAGAGGGACCAACAGTCTTCAGAGTTTTTGCCTGAATGTGACAGCTTTTTTTTTACATCACATTTAACATCCACCTCGCCTCATCTGCAAGTTTTATAAGACCCGTTTCTCATTCACTGCTGTCATATCAACCGAGCTATAATCTTACAGGTTCAGGTGTTTGCTGTTTGACTTGAAATATGTGTTGTTGTTTTTTTTGTTTTTCTTTTCTAAACCACACGACAGACTGTTCACTGTCTTTGTGACTGTTCTCTAAACGGTGTCAAAATCAGGAAAACCGAACGAGCTTATATTGTATTCTAAGATCCGCTGTGTGAAATGTAATCATCAGAATACGAACAATAAGCTGGTGTCGAGTTTGGAGAAGTTATAGGAACAAGCGTGGCAAAGAAACACGCTGCTTGCATAGATGTCATTTTGAATTATCCTGCTGTCGTTACACTGTAGTGAGTTTTAGGTGGCCGCCTGAACATAAATGCAAATCACAGTACAAGATTCAGTACAAGAGGAGAACATTATGATCAGAGCAGTGCCAATACCTCAAGCCATTTCTGTGAACGAGTGGGATGCCTGCATGATGTGTTCAAGTACGTCATCACTGTCTTTTTGTATTGGCAATAACACATTCCTAAAGGAACAGAGGTGTCTGTTACTGTGGGATACACTCCAAGGAATAAAACCTTCACACTTGAAGCCTTGAACCTGCCTCGCTGTGTGTTTTTGTCGCATGACTCCTGAAATACACTTTGTAACTTCACTTAATTGGATATTTACTTTTAATTTAGAATACGCTGCTTTTTAATGGCTATGTAAAGAAGCACAATCTTCATATTTCATTACAAAACCTTTACTTATATGGCATTTTAAGGGAAATTATACAGAATAAAGTAGTATTTTAAATGACAGTTAATTGTACAGTAAAATGCATGTCATATTTCATGGCAAAACCTTCATTTTATACAGCTTTCATATAGTATTTTCATGTCAATTATATAGCAAAAGGGTGCTTCTTTTGATGAAAAATTATTTTTTTATTTATACAGTAAAATATGTAATAAAATGCCAACCTTAAACATGAAATCAACAGTAATAATAATACATTTTCTGGATACATAAAAGAACATCAAAGCAGCAAAACAACATACTAAAAACACATTAAACTAAGCTAAACATTAAAAAATAAAACATTTAAATTCTATGTACTTCTGAGATTTTTTTTTAGCTTATCACTGCCCTATATACTGCCAATGATCAACACCCAGGCAGACGAAATATGTGCTGTCATAACTGTAAATAAGACAGTGATGCCTCCCCACAGGTATGTGAAACTCATTACAACTTCTGCTGAGACTCTGGCTGCGTTCAGGTACTGTGGGAATATCTGACAACATCTGTGAAGCCAATGCAGAAGTGCCAAAAACCGCAGTTCCTCAAACGTCCACTTGAGGCTGGTTACAGAACAAATGGATGTCCATAAATCCCCATGTTCAAATGTCCAACTTCGCAGCAGAAATAAACATGTTTACCACTGGCAGTATAAAGAATGGAGGCCGTGTGTGTGCCGTCACCCGTATGTTTCTGAAGAGCTTCCACCTCCCGGCTAATTTAAAAATCAGCAAAGTTGTGGATCTGGGAATTATAATTTTTAGTACTTTGGCTTTATTTCCCATCCACAGATGTTGCCACTTGGTCTAGCGCAGAGATGTCCAAATTACGGCCCGTGGTCAGATTTCATGCATCATTTTTATAATATATTATTTATGGCCTGTGAGGATTGTCAGATACTGTATGGCTGAAGATTTGCCTTTTTTGGTTGACATGATGAAGCATTTGAACCTTTAAGGACATAACTGCTGCTGTTATATATCTGTAGATTTGACACAAAATATTATTTTATGAATGATTTTGTTAAAGACAAGAGACAGAGTGATATATTTTAAACTTAAACGTTAACAGACTTTGCATTAGTGATTATATGTTAGAAATGAACATGAGGTTAAGATTTGTATCAAATTCATGCAAGTTTAACGTGTTTCCTACAATTTATTTGACTCCAGATGTGAAAGAAAGAAGAACTGGTTTTTAGATTTGTTCATGCCTGATTGTTTTAGATTTGGTTACATTGTCTTTTTTTTTTAAATGATAACTGTGACAATTAAAATGAAAAATAGTTGCAAAACATTTGTATTTTCTATTTTTAAAATCTTAGTATTGGCCCCCGGGCATCTTCACATTGTCAAATCTGGCCCTCTTTAAAAGGAGTTTGGACATCCCTGGTGTAGATGTTTCCCTGTTTCCATTAAGCTACGCTAACCATCTATCGCTTCATATTTTCAGACTTAAGACTTAACAACATATATCAAGATCAACCTCGTTGTTAAAATAAGTGAATGTGTGTTTTCCCACAGGACGTGAACGCCTCACAAATCGTCGAAGGCCAATGCGGGGGGCGGGGCCCTGTGACGTCAGGGGGTGGAAGAAAACAGCGGAGCAGGAATCAAAACAAGAGACGGACCCGCCTTCGTTTCTTTAAAGGTTACAGCAGCTTATTCTTTAAAACTGCTGCACACACACACACACACACAATACCTGTCGACCACGAGGAGAACCAAAAACAAACCAAGCAGCAACACAAAGAGAACAAACACTTGCAACAACACAAAACACTGGCGACCAACCATGGAGTCCACAGAAATGTCAGATGACAGCAGCCGCTGATAGAGGTCGAAAAATTAACACTCTTGACATCCGAATCCTGTAAAATGCCCAACCAGAAGAACAACAAGGGAAAGAAAAGCAAACGCACCAACAGCAGCGGAGATGAGCAGGAAAATGGAGCCTGCGCGGCCGCAACAGGAGGCGCGGCCGCGGCGGCGGCTGCACCCAGGAGCGAGCGCTCGAGTGGTAAGAGAGGAAACGGACACAGATGTACAAGTTCAGTGATGCTGTCTTCCTGCCAGGGGGAAACTCTTGGCTTGTCTCGTCTTTGTACGACCGTGACATTAATGTGCATGCACTGCAGAAATGGCACCGTGCTCCTTTCACTCGTTTTGCACAGCGGTGCCAAACTCCGGTTTGAAAATGCATCCATTTAAAGCTGACACGATTATCTGCATGTATACCAGGCTATGATGGTCGATCACGACTCGAGGCCTTGTGTCAAATGAGTGTTTGTTGTGTATGTGTGAACCAGCAGGTAGTTTGCGCTGAGCTGCATTGGATCTCTTGTCTGTGTCGTTGCTTTACGCACATTAAAAAAAAGGCCATTGTGGTTTGTTTTGGTACAAGACCAGAGCGAGAAAAAGTTTAAATATCACAAAGACAGGTGTTGCTTTGTTTGTTTTATGCAAGCCGAGTTTAAGAGTGGTTGCTGTGGTTTCACAAACAGTCTTTAATGTGGATTTGACGCGGATTATTCGTGCGTAATGCGCGATAAATCTTTAAATGGTCAGATTTATGAATGGAGTTTGGCGCAAGGAGCTTCACCTGGGCAAAACAAGGCATTACCCCTATGCATGTAATATTCCTCATGCGCAAACATATCCTCAGGAAGTCTTAATCACACAATGCAACACGTATTTGAACGTTATTACATCTGCGTTACTGATCCGTGGCTTGTTACATGTTGGTGTGTCAGTGAGGCTAACGTGCAAGGCCTCAGCTGTCTTTTCCTTTTCGCGCACCTTGTGCACACAGTTTTTTTTTTTTTTTTTTTTTTTTTTTGGTTGTGGCCTTCCTCAGGGGTAGTACTGACACCTCGCCGCTTGTCTGCGCACTCAAGTTCAACTTCGTCTCACACAGACTTTACAACGAGGGGCTTCCTGCGCCTCTGCAATGTGGTTTAAAAACAGACAGGAGGTCAGATCACATGCAGGTTATTGCACTAGTGCAATATATTCTGAGAAATAGTGTTAGATAGCAAAATAATAACTTTATTTCTTTGTTAGGACATTTATAATGTACACCTGTTATACCTACACTGCTTTAAAAGAGTAAAGCTTGCACCAGTCTTGCATTTATTTAATAAAACTATCACTTAAAGCCTGTTTTTTTTTTTTAAGTTAGTGGTCTTGACTTGATTTGGGAACCGGAGGGTGGTCGGTTCAAGTCCAGCATGGATCACACCGCTCCCAGGCTGCTGCTCCGTGGCTGCCCATCACTCCACCATCACACATCTATTAGCTCTTTGTGTGTGTGCTTGTGTTACGGGCCTATATGTGTAGAAATTCAAATTAATAATGCTTATCTTCTTCTTGTATATTAATCATTAAGTTGATCATCAGAAAACTGATCAGCTGATCTGGTGGTACCTGACCTCCTTGTCGTGGTACTTGGAAGAATTCCCTGGATAAATAAATATAAAACGTATAGTACTATCAAAATATGATGCTGGAATTAATATGTTGTTTTAATATCAGCCTGGTATGTTGTCGCTTTTATGCAGGTGGCGTGTAGCTCGTGTACATCCATGATTAGTTATGAGCTAAAATGTGTCTTCTCTGTTGACTCTTGTTTGGTGGATTGGGATGATTGAAGTCTGGAGAAACAAGACGTGTTGGCAATTTAACAATTTATTCATTGAGCAAACAGGAGCCTCAGTAGCGTTTGGAAGAACCATACACAGCCACAACAGCCTGGCACCTCCTCCTCATGCTGGTCACACACACACTGCTGTGGGATGGCGTCCCATTCTTTAACCAGCATTTGCAAGTCAGCCGTGCGTGGTCGTGTTGGTCACTCTAGCACGCCCAAGCTGGTCCCACAAGTGTTCAGTGGGGTTGAGGTCAGGTCCCCCCCGCCCCCCTGCGAGTTTGGTCGCAGACTGTGGAGATATGGGACTGCCACTGGTTGCAGAATTTGAGAGATTGAGATCGCCTCCAATGTTGACAAGCGTTGTTTTTCCAGTGAAGGAGGTGCCGCCCCAACGCCATCAACACAACAGTCACCAGCAAAGAAAAGCTGTGATCTGGCAAATTTTTCATGGGCACAGCTCACATACTCATTCCACAAATGCACGTTCCTTACAAATGTGGCACCATTTAAAAGGGAAATAATCAGACTTTCCCATGGTATAAGATTTATTGCCAGGAAGCATTGTTGCAACAAAGAAATAATCTACCAAACACACATTTCCAAACTTTTTGTGCATAGTTTAGAAGAAAGTCATGAAGTCGAGAGTGGTAGAGCTCCTTCGTCTGTTGCTGAAGGAGCTCATAAAGGAGGTATGAATAGATATGAATAAACCAGATATACTACACTATTTGAAACATATATAAATTGAGCATTGAGAGTGAAAGTATTAGACAAATATCAGTCCTGGTACAGGAGCAGCAGTCAGGGTTGGTCGTGCATATTTTGCAGACAGCAGTCCTGTTAGATTATGAGTTATGCAGCTGAAGGCCTGATGCTAGAAGCCATTAGACAGTAACAAGAAGAACAGTCTGTAAGCAGGGTGGCTGTTGTCCTTTAAGATGCTGCGTGCCATCTACAGACACCGTTGATGGAATATGTATCCCGTATGGCCGAGTGTCTGTCGCCTGTGATGTGCTGCGCCACTTCCACTGCTCTCTGTAGTGATTTCCGTCAACAAGCTCTTGACGGTGCACCTGTAGAAGTTTTGTGGGGATGCCGAACGTCCTCAGTCTGCTGACGGTGAACTGAATTATCTTTGAGTTTTGCGCTTCAGCAATCTGAATATGACACAACCTTTAAACTGACCAAAAATGAATCAATAAATGAATATGTATATTTGTGAGTAAAGCGTATTTTTAAGTCATCTTAGAGAATATCTTTGTAGATTTCTGGGTTTCTGTGTCTTCATTCAAGCTGAACTAGAACGCCTGTGCAGCACTGACAGGTCTAAAAATGCATGGGAAAGTATATTTTTCTCCTCTGTGTGGTGACGTTAGAGAGAAAAAAAGCACTTACAGTGTACCGGAAAAGGAGGAAACTTAACCCCTACACACACCCACGGTGTGTATTATCATGAGCTGCTTCTTGCAGAGGCCGTGTGCCCACATTTGCTTGATTCACACAGAGATTTGACAAAGCCTGAATGGAGCTGCTCACAGGCTAGTTGAGTTTCATAAATCGATGGCGAGGAGGCGGCAAGGACACTGAAATCTCTCTTTTTAACATTTCCACCTTGTGTCGATTGCTAATGTATCTTTAAGTGGAGAGACTGCTTTTAATGGCACCGTTTTCTGGTTAGGTCAGTGCGCATATGTTAGTGTTGAAGATATTAATCCACTATGTCACTGACAGATAAATAACAGATGGCAATCTTGATAGTTTTTAGCGCTGCGGTCTTCATATGTCTTGATTTGTTAAATCAGCAGTACAAAAACCAAAAATATTCACTTTACTCATATGTGACAAAGAAAAGCTGCACAGCCTCACATATGAGAAGCTGGAACTGGAACATTTTGTGGTGGTATTGCGGTAATCAACTGATTGTTTCAGCTCTTGTGACTTGATTACTGAAACCCTTTCAGATTATCCGAAATCTGGTGGCTTGCCTGGTCTTCAATCAACCCAAAAGGTCACGTTACCCCACTGCTCATTGAGGTACACTGGTTACCCGTAGCAGCCCGCATTAAATTCAAATCACTAATGCTGACTACAAAGTAGTCTCCGGTTCTGCACCCACCTACTTGAATGTCCTCATACAGACACGTTACCTCCTCCATTGAACAACGTCTGGCTCTGCCACTCGTACGCTCAGGACAATCCAAACTTTTCTCATCTGTTGGTGGAACGTCCTACCAGTTCCTAACAGATCATGGCCGTCCATCTCAACCTTCAGAAACCACCTGAAGACCTCCTTTCCAACACTACCAACAACTGGACATGCTAAATCTATCCCCCTTCTTTGCTGGTAGTACTTATTGCTGCACTAACGTGTCCTTGTCGTTGACGATCATTTCAGTTGTAAATCATTGATCAAACAAATCAAGCATAGCACAAAATCTGCCAAATATTCACCGGTTCCACCTTCTTAAATATTTGAGTTTTTGTTTGCTTTTCTGCGTCTCATATCAGTGTAAATTCAATATCGTTGAAGTCAAACATTTGATGGTTCCAGCTTCTTAAATGTGAGAATTTGCTGCATTTCTTTGTCTTGATTTTATAATAAATGCATTATTTTGGGGTTTTGTTCCTTTGAAGACATCACCTTGGACTCTCTGAGATCGTGAGCAATGATTTTCTGATGTTTAATAGACCAAACAATCAATCAAGATTAGTCACAGCCCTCAGTTGAATCCTTTGGGACATTTGGGTTTTGGACTGTTCCTGTTAGAAACTGCAAAATCTGATGCTACTTATAGAGAAATTAATGACAGAAGATCATTAGTTACTGACTTCAGTAGAATGCATGTAAGTGATGTGAATAGTCAGTTAATCACCCTCTTTTCTCCCCCACTCCTGTCTTTACCCAGAGGGCCAGTGTGCGACCCCTCTTGGCTGCAGCTTGGGCCGTCCCATCGACCTGGAGAAGGACGACTACCAGCGGGTTCTCTGCAACAACGAGCTCTGCCCTTACGGCAACTGGATGCATCTGCAGTGTTTCTACGAGTGGGAGAGCTCCATCCTCGTCCAGTTCAACTGCATCGGTCGAGCACGATCCTGGAACGAGAAGCAGTGCCGGCAGAACATGTGGACCAAGAAGGGCTACGATCTGGCCTTCAGGTTCTGCTCCTGCCGCTGCGGTCAGGGCCATCTAAAGAAAGACACCGACTGGTATCAGGTGAAGCGTATGCAGGATGAGCGCAAGAAGAAGCCGTCTGAGAGGAGCACGGGCAGGAATGGGGCCAGCGGAGGTGCTGCAGGGCCCGTGGACGGGCTTTTTGAGGAGGCCAAGAAAAGCAAGCTACCAGGAGGAGCTGTAGGAGGAGGTAAACTGTCCCACAGAGCCTCTAGTCAGGAGTTACCTCGGAGACAATCAGTGGACCGGCAGAACTCTTCAGAGAGAGGAGCAGCAGCAGGAGGACCCTTTTGTCTGGGACCTCCTCAGAAGTCTCCATGTGACTCACCGGGGCAGTCTCCCCCAGCTGGTTTCCCTTTCTCCCCCACTGCTGTCCTCGGATCAGGAGGCGGAGGAGCAGGTTTACGAGGTTCCCGTCCTCTGGGAGAGTTCCTCAAATCAGCCGTCCACATGGACCCGCAGAGGAAACACCTCCTGGTCGGGGGAGCTCTCGGTCGGGGAGGCGGCTGCTCGATGGGAGCCTCCGGCGGTGGAGCTCACCTCGACCCAGGGTCTGTTCTACCCCTGCCGCTGTCCTTCGCCCTCCCGCTCCACCACCGGCTCACCTCTAGCAGCGTGGGTGACGGCACCCACTCTCATCCAGTGCAGTTCCTGAGGAGGCTGGACCTCTCAGAGCTCCTCACCCACGTCCCTCGACACAAACTGAACACCTACCACGTCCGCATGGAGGACGATGCCCAGGCAGGCCAGGGAGAAGAGCTGCGCAGGTAGACTATAAAACATTTTTATCTGGCACAACTCAAAAATACAAAGTTATGTTGCTTTTGCTTTAAAATATGAGTTAACTGAACTTTAAATTGAATACTTAGTGAGTCTTGAATATGTAAACAAGCTTTGAATGTGAAAAAACAAGTTAGACAAACTATAAAATATTAAGTTTAATCTGACAAGCTCAGTTTGAAAGTCCGTTTTAACCATCAGAACTTGAAACAAAGGAGCTGTGACGGTTTCTCGTACACAAGAGTCAGTATAAAACATGCCAGGCTGAATTCTGTACTGACCTTCATCACGTTGTTTTCATTATTACGAAGAGGAACAACCATAACTTTAAGTTAAAGACACACAGCCGGTTTCCATCATGTCTGCTGTTTTTCCTCTGACTACAAAACAGTGGAGGTCTCTGGAGAGTTTTAACAATGCATGCTGGAAAGTCTGTTAATATCATCATGACGGTTGAACTTCTGTTAAAACATCATGATGATATTAGTGGTCTGACAATAAAATTCAAGTTGAACATATTTGTATTAAGTAAAATATATGTTTGGTTGAAACATTGTTTCTAATAAGTTGCCTTTGTTAACTGGTTTTACTGCAACTTATCCAGTATGTGTTAATATAACACGATTATTACACATTTGATGAATACACACCTGTGACCAGATAACTGCAATTTGAATATTAGTGATTTAATATATTAAAGATAGTTTACAATTGTGGCAAAGCAGCCATTTTATTCTTCTTTTCCACAAATATATTTTTTTTAAAAGACACGCCAAAGACAAAAAGTGACAGACGCTGAAGTTTTTCTGAATATCAGTCTTTGTTCAGCTACTAAATTACTTCATAAAAAAGGCAAATTTATTCGTACAGCACCTTCCAGCAGCAAAGAAATTCAAAGTGCTGTGTGTAATACATAAAAGGCATGGAGATGTGATCTAAAAGAAACTTTCAAACACATACAAACTGGATTTTAGAGGAAATATAAAACATCCATCTGTCTATTTCTTTCCGCTTATCCGGGGTCAGGTCGTGGTGGCAGCAGGTTGAACAGGGTGTTCATGATGTCCTTCTCCCCAGCAACTCATTCCAGCTCCTCCTTTGGGGATCCCGAGGTGTTCCTAGGCTAGATAGGCTATGTAGTCCCTCCAGCAGGTTCTGGGTCTGCCCCCGGGGTCTCCAAAGGAAGGCGTTCAGGAGGCATCCTAATCCAGATAACCACCTCCTGAGCTGGCTCCTCTCGATGCGAAGAAGCAGCGGCTCTACTTGGAGCTCCTCACCTTATCTCTAAGGCTGAAATACAAGATAAACCTGAGCTGTGTGAATGAATACATTCAGCTGTTTTCTGTGATGTGTGGAGCATAAAAACTAAAAGCTGCTTCTCCGTGTTTTGTTTTGACTCTGGGGACAGAAAACAGAGACCATTTGAGTGGTCTGGTTTATAATGGAGCAGCGGGTCATAAATTTGGTCTTAAAGTACTCAGTGCTTCATAAATCAACAGCAATATTTTAAACTGTGGACTTTGAATCAGCTGCAGCTGTCTGATCAACTGAAAAGACACAAGAGCTTCTATAATCATTAAACAGAAAAAGATTTTTATTCTGCTGCAACATCGCTTAACATCACTGTAAAGAATAGTGTGTTTGTCCTACATTTGTTTAGTTATAGTCAAAAGATTCTGCAATTATTTGGACTATACTTTTTATCTATGTGAAGTTCGTATCAGTGCCAGTAACCGTAATACAACCATAATATAATGTTTACAGCAGCCTTGATTAATTGTCTTTACTGATTGTGTCATAAACAATGTAAAATATGATAAACAGAGCTATGAATATTTCACAGTGACTCATTTTGGTCAACTTTATCAAATCAACAGTTAACATAAAAATCCTAGTTTAGGTAGTGACTAGCTTTTAGCAGCTAAAGAGACACTAAGACAACTAAAGGTAACTAAACAAATTAATGTTTCTCTGTTTCTTCATATATCTGCTGGATATGTAAATAGGCAACAGCCTCAGCTCCAGTTCTGGCACGACACTAGCTCGACTCCCCATCAGTATTCACCCACACCCTGAGCCTGTAAACCTCCTCTTCTTCTTCTTCTTCCCGGTGGTCCAAAACAATCCTGTGGTACGAACACTAACACTCCCCAGGTGCTCTGAGCTCAGTCTGGGCAGTCTGGCTAACAAACTGAGCTTAAGTTGGCTAACAGCAGCTACAGTTGTCAGTAGATTACTTCACTGTCCATCAGGAAACTCTGTAAATCACAGCGAGGGAAAACCAGAAAACCTTTTTTTCCATAAAATATGATCCAGTTTCACCAAAATCAGTGAAATAGTTGGTGATGTGTGACTTAGTGTTTGACTGTTCTGTTATTTTATGATGGAAAACTTGCACAATGTTGCTTTGAAGGTCATTTGAATGAATCCTTTCATGAAACATAAAACTCCAAAGAGATTTTTCACGCACATACGTAGACGGTGAGGTGACATTCATTGGCATTAGTGCGCTGCGGTCCATCATGTTAGAGGTACACAAGTTCTTAACCTCACCTTTAATATCACTAGTATCAGTCTGGAAAGTTGGCAGTCAACAGGAATCTGTCTAATAAAGAAGAAATCATATCACACACCAGAACCATTGTGGTGTTTCGAATATGCTGTCCATATTCTGAGTCTGTCCATGTCCATGTTGTCTGTCCAGGTTTATCCTGTCGGCCCTCAGTGCGAGCCAGAGAAACGTAGTCAACTGTGCGCTGTGCCACAGAGCGCTGCCTGTGTTTGAACAGTTTCCTTTGGTGGACGGGACTCTGTTTCTCAGCCCTTCACGCCACGACGAGATTGAGTATGACGTCCCCTGCCACCTTCAAGGTTAGACCTGGTTTCAAGATCCTGGCACGAGACCTGAGATTATATACTACTATATATGTCGTCTTATGTTATATGGAGTTAAGACAGCTCAAAATAATCCAAACATGTTGGCCATTTGAAAGAGTTGGAGCTGGTTAGAATAGCTCAGCATAAACACTGGAAGTGGGTGGAAAGAATTAGCCTGCATCATAAAAGTTGAGATTGCATAACGTGGTGTTTACATGCAGAATTATTTCCTAACATCAGCATGTTCGCAAGTTGTGTTAGGACACTGATGTTTAGCATTTAGCCTAAAAAAAAAAACATATTAAGTGGTTACATACACGCAGTTCTCAAAATAATTTTCACTAATTGTATATTCTGTCTGTGTTAGCTTTCTTTTCTGTGTAGCCAAATTACGACTGGTTAATCCATCCGTAAATCCATACCGTGTGTATATAGACATAAAAGGTTATGCTGGCTTCTGCACAGTCTAGTATGAATGTGAATTAGCTCAGTGGCTGCACAAAGCTTCTTTGATGTGCTGGCCCACAAGCTTTGATATGTATAGTCCTTGATACGCATCAGTATGAAAGGATTATTGATTAAATTTTTAATGCGTCTGTGTCAGGCAGAATATAAATATTGCAAGAGAAATGCTGTGTAGTTAAAAAAAAAGTGAGGTTTGTCAGTGTGGATGTTGCTTTGTTTATTTAATGGTAGTTAAAAGGACTATGTGTTAGATTCTGAAGCAATTTTACATATTAATTTTATGTTTTTATTGCCAAAGGGTGCAACATAACCTAAAAAGTAAGCTTTTCCATAAGTTCCTATAACAGCCTGTGGACGGATTTATACGTAAAGGACTCAGGACATATTTTCTGCAATACAGTGGTCCCTCGTTTATCGCGGGGGATGCGTTCTAAAAATAACCCGCAATAAACGAAATCCACAAAGTAAGGTTTACAATTATTATACATGTTTTAAGGCCGTAAAACCCCTAACCACACACTTGTATACACCTTTTTACACGCATTTCGTACAGTACTCCCTTAGCCAATTTAGGACGCAGAACACAATGCGCGTTCATACTGTACAGTACGCTGTAAAAAAAAAGATTAAAAATGACACAAAAAAAATCTGCGAATCAGTGAGTCCGCGAAAAGTGAACCGCGATATAGCGAGGGACGACTGTAATCCAAAGGATGTGACGAGCCAAGTCCAAAGTCAAAGCGAACATTACGGCAAAACTACTGAATGCTTCTCTCGCTGCTAACCTACAATCCATTTTCCAAACTTTAGAAGTGGAGTCTGCTAACAATTAAATGACGACACGTAGTCCAGCACAAAGTCCAAAGTCAGTTGTGATATTGTGGTTTTAACTAGATAACGTTAGCTTGCTTGCTAATGCAGATAAATGACTAGCTCGATAACGTAACGTAAATATTGTCTCGGGTGGATTACATTAAATTATTGTCCAGATTTCTGGGGCTGATCTGGCTGAGGTAAATTGCTCGCGTTAGCTGGCAAAGCCTGGTAGCATTGGATAGTGGTGTGGGTCTGGTTGCTTCGAAACACTTCCTCATCGGGGGTTTTGCAAACAACAAGCCAATGGTCTAAATAAAATATAGGAACATTGCACATACGTTATCCCTAATATGAATTTATCTCCCAGCATTCAGTGTTAACTTCAGCGTTCAGTC